>NC_143012.1:237113053-237268053 GCF_055824585.1 Amblyomma mixtum
GACAAGCGACCGGCGTGCCCTTCCTTTTTCAGCCAGAGCACTCGCAGCACACGGCAGGTGAACACCCCTTGTAAGGCCGCTGAGGGCATTGTAAGCGAGAGAGCCAAGGCGTCGCTGTTTACACAACTCGCAATGCAGGAAGCCGAGCGCCTCCACACGGCAGACTTGCGTTGCGTCAGACACAGCAAAGCGTCGTTCACCATTTGAGCGTGCCGGAATTCTTCGCCTGTGTCGATGAATTCCGGCACGCTCAATGCTTGTCGGACTGCCGTTCCGACGGGGAGCAGTGCGTGCGAAACGGCACTGAGACCTTTTGCTCGTCCTGTACAACGGTCCCCTGAGCACTTCCGGCGCCACCGCTTTATCAGCGACTCTCATGGGACAACCATCTTCCGGTGAACTGCCACCTACGGCGTCCGCGCTGCGAACATATCCGTCAAAGTTAATAAGTGCGCATCTATGTTCGAAATGGCACTTTAGGATGCATTCCGGCGCTTTCTGGAGAATTGCTTGCCGGCACAATGCCTTGTGAACAAGTGACACAGCCGCTAGAGATTCAGCTTTTATCTGAACCACCGATGCATCTTGCGAGACCGAAATACATGTAGCTTCGACTTCATTGCATGGAGCGTCTGGGTAGGTTTTTCGACACCGGTAAACAAATCCGCCGCGCTGTCCTCGAGCGACAAGTTCTTCAACGAGTCGCCTCAATCTTCGTGTCCTCACTGGTTACGGGCATAAGGGACACTGTGGCCAAAGCTTAGCTGCGCATTCCATTCATGCAATTCTAGAGGCCCGTGTACTGTGCGATGTCAGTGCACGTTAAAGAACCCCAGGTGGTCGAAATTTCCGGAGCCCTCCACTACGGCGTCTCTCATAGCCTTAGTCGCTTTGGGACGTTAAACCCCATAAACTAAACTAAACTAAACCATTCATGCAAGCGCCAGCCCGTCGGTTCCGACGAGTATGTCAATGGGAAAGCGTATACGACGGGTCAAAATATTTCCGGACGATCACACACCTTATGCATAAATTCTTCAGAAGCAGTTTGATTTACCCTCGAAATCGGTGGCAGCTCTTATTTATTGTTATTCTATGGTTTTACATTGCATTTTTTAACAGATGATTAGCTAGATGATTTTAATGAGATGGTTGTTTTTATTTCCAAGAAAAGGCCTCACACCCACGACACAATTTTTCTGGAAGCTGACAGGGCGCGGGGTTGGCCGAGGGTGGCGGTGGGTGGCTGGGCAGCTCCCTATCTAGAGGGGTAGGCTGGGGAGGTGGCTGGTGGGTGGTGCCTCTCCGGATAGCTGGCTTTCCCCTGAGTTTAAGAATCTGATGCAGAGAGATGCGTTTTGTCGACGCTCACTCTCAACAGGTTTGTGACAGAGGAACCAGCCGCGTCATTTTAATCCGCAGTAACGTCCCTAAGCGACTCAGGCTATGAGGGACGCCGTAGTGAAGGGCTCCGGAAATTTCAAGCACCTGGGGATCTTTAACGTGCAGTGACATCGAACAGTACGCGGGCCTTTAGAATATCGCCTCCATCGAAATTCAGCTGCCGCGGCCGGGATCGAACCGGCGTTTTTTGGGCCAGCAGCCGAGTTCCGCAACCACTGAGCCACCGCGGCGGCAGACGGCTGTTTCTAGTTCAGTTGAGTGCCTCTGCGCGCATAGTGTAGGGAGCAGGACATGTACAGATGGGCAGAGTAGACACCGCAGACTTCTACAGAAAAAAATAAATAAATAGAATATAGAATAACGATAACAAATGGTGCCAAGGAAGGACGAGGCGATATTCACTGTTTGAGTTTAAAAAAGTACTACGAGGTTTGAACTGAGAAGAGAGAGGTATACGAATTAATCCAGAACACCCGAGTAGTCTTCGCTTTGGTGATGACGTTTCCGCACTAAGCAACTTTGTGGAAGTATCGCACCGCGTACTTAGACCCGTACACTCAAAGCCCACTGAGTGGTCTGAAGACTGAAAGTCAAGAAAATTATAGTGATTTTGGAAAGTATGAGAAAGGAACAACAGTCGAAGGGAAATAAAGGTTGCGAAGTCGTTCCGTAATCCTGGACGCGAATTGAAACACACGTTCTCTCTGCCTCTTATAGAGCCTCGTGCCTTAAATACTGGCATGTGTCAAAACAAATTAAGGAATAAATGCGGGAAGAGTCGAAGCCTGCGCCTGCAAATGCCAAAGGTGGAAATTTATAAACCACAAAAACTACTCGGAAAAATAAAATGCGGCATGGTAACGCTGGCAATCTGTTGTCCTAAGACATCGCGACGAGCACAGAGGCGTGACAATACATCGCGCGAGCTTGTTTACCGGTGAAAAGGGGGCTTTAATGAATCACATTAGAGGTGCCAAAGAGAAAAGGCGAGAACATAAAAGAAACGCACGCAAACAATGAGAATGACAAATGAGCTTCAACAGACGCGCGACGACGCGATTATTGTTAAATTTTCGCCGACGCAGCTGCGCGCGGGCTGGGTGACGTAGGCGGGGAGATCAGGAGAGGCGAACACAGCAGCCGCAGCTGGGTTAGCGGCTAAGTAGGCAAGGTTGCAATATCGGCTTGCAGACAAAAGGAGCGGGAAAAGGAAGTGAGGGGGGGGGGGGGGATCATTTGGGATGGCTTTCACGTAGTGACCGCTGCCGCTCCTACGCACACAGAGGATGCGACTTGCGTCTTGTAATCGTCGTTCTCATTTTCTCTCTCCTTACCCACTGTCGTCTGCAAGCGGCAGTGACATAGCAGGACACAACTTAAAAAAAAAAAAACCAGTTGCTAACACTGGGCCGTGTTCCGCGGCTGTATTACTCCGCTGGCCAATCGTAGCAGGAAACGAAATCAGCCTTTTAATGTTTGACTCCATCAAATAATGCACGTATCATAATTTTAGACTTAATCTACCTCACCTACCTTTTCCATTGCCTTCGTTATATGTTCCTCTATTTTTTTCCGGCCAGCGTACACGTTCCGGCAACCGCCCGTAACAAACAGGAGGCTAATACTGCCGCCAACAGCAAAAGAAAACAAATAAAAAAAGACGGTCGCGAAGTCACACGCGTCCGCGCAGCGCCGAAGAGTCGCTACCTTTTTCACTTACCTTTCTTAATTGTTTCTTTTTTTCCCGGCCAGCGTACCCGTTCCGGCAAGGAGTGCCTATGCCGCCATCAACAGCAAAATAAAAGAAATAAAAAATGGCTGCAGCGATGTCGCTGGCATTCGCGCGCCTCCAAAGCGTCGCCCCTTCTCGTTCCTCCCTGTGTCTTTGTCCGTGGTGCGCTCTCGGCAAAGGACCGCAGTGCACGCAGACGTGTCGAAAGGCGTCGCGCTGGCCGGCAGCAGGTAATGGCGCACGCAGAGAAACCGGTGGAGCGTCACGACGACGTTATCCCTGACAACAACGTGGTAGACCGGATTCCACAGTTACTGATCTGGCAGAGGGCCCGTCAAAGGGAACAAGACGATCTTTCTCGTGAGCGGATCAAGGCAGCTGGGCCCGTCCGGCGTCGTCTGCAGTTCTCTGACATCGAGGAACCCCACGGGCATGGTGATGACCTTCCAGCTCGACCCCGGGCACAAGAGGACATTTCTCCAGAGCCAACTGACGGAGTTCGGCGTGTACGGCGCCGTCTGGATTTTCTTGACGCTGACGAAGACTTGAAACAGTGAAAGTTCGTTTCAACCTCGCTGTAACGAGTAAACGGGTTGTCCTTGCTCGCTCTCAACTACAGACGACTCTACCGCAAAGACCCCTCAGTTTTTTGTGTTGATTCTTGCTGCGCGCAGCAGTGACGGCGCCTTAGGTGAGCACCGCATTGCACCCATGCGAGAGAGCGGATACCCTTTTCCTCGCGTAAGTTTCCCTACCAGCGTGTCCTTTCATCAAATGGATAGAGTATTGATCGTCTCGCTTTCTTTTCTGCTTGTTAGGTATAAAACAGTTTCTGGATAATGCTTGGTCTGTCGTTGTCACTTCCGCCTCGACAGCCTGCGTGTCGCGCGGAATGCTGCACGTAGCTCTACACGCTGGAGAGACATGAGAACTACGGAGAAATTATCGCGGTCGAGTGCGTCGGGGGTGAGGGAATTTGGGAAATGGTCAGCGCAAACGTTCTAGCCGACGCGTCGGCAGACGAGTCAGATTCGAGCGCGATTTGGGACGCTCTTACTGCTTCCGTTATTTTTTCTAGGGTATCGTGCATGCTTAGCTCTTGGAGGCGGTGAGTGAATGTACGGATTGGCAACCCTAGAGCTTTCTTCGTGCACACCTGATAATGCCATCTATCTTTTTGTTTTCTGCCGCTTTAAAACGCTTAGCGGGGACCACAAGCGTCAGGGCCATGTTAGACAAACTCCATCTGACGCGAGACAGCAGGACAACCGCCCAAGTCGACATGCTCGAAGAAATTCAGAACAATAGAATCGTACCACCATTACCCAGGAATATGCATCCTATACTGATCACTCAGTGCGCCGGGCCAAACGGGCAGAAGCGCTTGAGAAACCCTTCCGCTCCTGCAAACACGATGACGTGGTCTACATGGATGCCGCTGAGTATGGTAAGCACACGATGGCCCTCGCGGTCATCAAGAATAAACAACTCCAAAAAGAAGTGCCTGTACACGCTCGGGTAATCCAGAGACTGCAGAGAAAGCCACCGTAGCACTGGCTTGTGTAGGCACAAAAGCGAGGCATGTCCCCAGTGACTCCAAAGTTGCCGTACTAAATTTCAGCAAGGGTCGGGCTCCTCCCGAATGCAATCGTAAGCCGTTGTGTAATGCGCCAAAAAATTGCGCTAGTCTGGACACCACTGCATGCATCCCTGCCTGGTAAAGACATGGCCCACGAGTGCGCCGGAGGCTTTTCCTTCAGGGCTGGACCGAGCGAGGTTCTTCATAGACAGGGATCGCATGGTGGGATACAAGAAATTACACAGCACTATCGTTTGCAGAGAGTTATACTTCCTTCAGCGAATAGATTCTTAACCAGATACCAAGCCATCGACTTGCGCCGCTAACAAACTTACACATTTCTAAACCCGGCCCTCTGGAGTCATGTCCCGAGGGCAATTTTCAGAAAAATTCGCAAACTGCGAACATAGGTCCACCTTGGACCACATACTATGGGAATGTCCTCGGGCCCCCCGAGAAGGACAACACATAAAGTCGAAAGACCAATGGGAGGCCTCAGTACTGAGCTCCGACCTGGAGACTCAGCTACAACTCGTCCGACTGTCCGAAACCGCCGCCGAGAGCCAAGACCTTTCGACCGCCGTGTAGGCGGGGCGCCCTGTAGCTAACCTCTCTCTGTTGGACATTAGAAATTTTCCTGTTCTACTGATCGCTAGCCGAAGTATTTGTGCGTGCGCGAAGACTACATATCAATTCTTGTGCAGAAAGAGTATAGGTTTCAACAGTTTCCGGCTTCAAGCCCGTCCTTCTCTCCTGGATTATGAAGCCGGCGGATCCTAAACGTCTTTCGCTTCTTGAAGTCGTGGTTGGAAAGCATAGGACTTTCCGTACAAAAAAAAAAAAGTCCAGGATTTCGGATCTGATGACTTTTCGACCACTGCAGCAAGTCCTCAGAGTGCTTTCACATGAGTCAGCGGAGTGAATATATGTTTCTATATGATCAACACTTCTTGTGGCTCAGTGGTGCCAGTCCTCGAATTCATCGAAAAGCAGGCTGTGTTTAGCCGGATTTTCACTGATAAGTTCATCGTCGCTGTTTTCCTCCTCAGAGAAAGATGGACGCGGCTAAAGCAGCACTTTCCGGACTGTAGCTTAAATTGTTCCTCGCTCGTTTTCACTGAGCGTGCGCAGTATGCGTAAGGGTGGCCACAGAAACGCCGCACATTTGTGAAGTTCATCCACTGGCATCTTAGCGTCAAGAAACTCTAGTGTCTATAGATTTCAATTCGGAGATAGCTGAGTTGTCTATAGAAAGAAATAGTCCCAAGATATTTCTGAGTTTTGTGAAGTACGTGAATACCAGAAGCAAAGCCGCTACTTTGTTGTCCCCCCCCACCTAAGTATGTCGCTGGCCTCCTAGAACGGCTCCATCAGTTCGTCCCCTCAGTCATCCAAAAGTTTTTCTATGGCGTCGTACTGTTTCGAAGGCGACTTTATCACCTCATGCCCCTAGTTCCATCTGCTGTTCATTTCCTGGCAGACTCCCTGGGTAGCCGACTAGCAAGCCCTCTTTGTGAAAAGAATTTCGCAACAGTCTTTACTTTCAGCAGATGTTCACGCAAGTCAGGAAGCTGTTGGGCGAGAAGGACTTCATCAAACGTGTTCCGGAGAATAGTATTTAATATAGGGACGCTGCAATTCAACCTATAGTAGGGCTTCATCTCATTAATAACGTTCGCTGCTTGACAGGTAACAAATACCACTTTATATGCGATGCCTTCGTAATTCCCAACCTCGTAAACCTGCGCATAATTTGTACGCTGTTTTTGCCACCCGTTTTCATCTGTGGGGCAGATCGCTGGTTAATGGTACTAGATAAAAACAAATAAAAATTCGTGAAAGAGTATAGGTTTCAACAGTTTCCGGCTTCAAGCCCGTCCTTCTCTCCTGGATTATGAAGCCGGCGGATCCTAAACCTCTTTCGCTTCTTGAAGCCTTTTAAAACGAGAGCCTCAAAACCAGGTTATGGTTTGCAGGCTCGTAAACAGATGAAATCAAGAACAGCTTAAAAAATTCAGGGGGCACTTTGACTGTCTAAAGTGCGTAGAGGCGAAAGCGTTTTCCGCACCACTTCGCTGCTTCTGTGGCACTGGTGGCGTCACATATAATTGAGTACTAATTACTAAGTGATGACAAATCACTAATTAATGGTTAATTACTGATTAATGCCTGGATAGTAATTAACTGCTAATTAATGATGCTTAAGCTTCGCCTTCAGGAGTGGAACGCGACAGCGTGTTGTAGCGCTGCCACGGAGTCCACGGAACGCCACCACCCGTTCGGCGCGATGTCTTGCCCTTTGAACGCAACGCTTTTTGAGGAAAGGAAATGGCGCAGTAATTCTCTGTCATCTCGGTGGACACCTGAACCGCACCGTAGAGGAAGGGAGGAAGTGGGAGTGAAAGAAGACAAAGAGGGCCCGTAATGAAGAAAATGGAAATTGCATTGAGGAAAGGAAATTACGCAGTAACTGTCTCACATATCTCGGTGGACACGCGTCAAAATTCAGGGGGTTGCACTTTCTTGACCTAAAGTGTGGTCACTGATGTGTGGTTAAGATGTTAAGCTGCGCCTCTAAGAGTGAAACGCGACAGCGTCTTGCAACGCAGTCCATAGAACGCCATCGCCCATTCGGTTCTACACCTCGCACGTCGGTAAATTGGTTTTTGAGGAAAGGAAATGTATCTGTCTCTCATATCTCGGTGGACACCGAAACCTCGCCGGAAGGGAAGGGAGGAGGATGAGAGTGAGCGAAGACACCGTATTCACAGGCGCGCCTTTGTTCATTCCAAACGATCGAGCTGGCATGGCGGAGTGGATAGCATGCTCGGCTCGCACGCCGAAGACCGGGGTTCGATTCCCGAGCTCGACCAATTTCCTACTCGGTTTTATTTATTTATATGGCCTGACTAGAAAAGTTAATTCGGCTAATTGGGTAATTAAGCAATTAACTAAGCTCAGTCCAACTTAGCTGGCGCATCACTATACGATCCCTTCAATTGGTTGCATGGTTACTAGATTGTAAAACATTTTATTCGCCGGGAAGAGCTTGGCAAGAGGTCGCGTTAAGTGGTCGAGAGTACATAGCCCTCGACGACTTTGTCAGCCCACTCCACCGCCAAAACTTGCGTTCTGGGGTCAGAGCTAGCCAGCACGGTCTCCCACCGCTCGAGAGAAGGAGCTGTAACTAGATCACCCGGAGGTGGCTCTATTTTGCAGTCCCACAGGATGTGATCGTAGGTAGCACGTTGGCCACAGTGTTTGCAGTTTGGGTTGTAAAGATCTGGATAAATGCGCGCGAGGAGTGATGGGGTGCGTATCGATCTCGTCTGTAGACGACGCCACGTAACCTCTTGTTCTTTACTAAGTCTTTTGTCTGGAGGGGGGAAAATTCTCCTCTCTAGTTTAAAATGATTGGTGAGATCATGATATGTGATCATGGAGTCCTTCGTGAAATTCAGGGAGCCAGGCTCATCCACTGCCCGGTCGACGAAACCTCGGGCTTTATTGTGGGCTGCCTCGTTCCCCGGATTCCCCGAATGGGCTGGGACCCATATCAATTCGGAATAATTTGGTGAGAATTTGGTTGCGTTAAGGATTCTAAGGGAGGTGTTTGTAATTCGCCCTTTAGCGAAATTATTGATACCCATTTTGGAATCGCTGAAGGAAGCATGGTTACTAGCCAAAGTACAATTGGCCCCGTTTGAAATTCGCGCACTATGACGTCACGACCGTTTCGACCAATTGTAAAGCGTGACATTTCTGTCGACAACTGCTGCTTACAACGATGAGACATTAAAGGCTTCCGCCTTAAAAGAAAGTAGTGCCGCTGTGCAGCTGTATGTGCATGGGGGAGCTGCCCCCATGTGTCGCGTATGTGTTATGTTGAACGAATAAAGGCATTATTGAGTCTCGCTGCGAGCGGACGAGGCGGAGACAGTAAGCATCTTTACTAATGGGCCTAGTCTGGGGCTCTTACCACGCGCACGCACGCACACCCTTTCTCTCTCGGTAGCTCGGTTGCTGAGCCGGAGGACGCGTGTGATACTCTGAGCGAGCGGCAGGCGTGTTTCCACCAGACGAAACACAAAAAAACCAGCGCTCTTCTGGAGCTCTCTTCTTTCCTTCTTTCTTCCTTTCTTTCCTTCTTGCTTTCTTCCTTTCTTTCTTTCTTTCTTTCTTTCTTTCTTTCTTTCTTTCTTTCTTTCTTTCTTTCTTTCTTTCTTTCTTTCTTTCTTTCTTTCTTTCTTTCTTTCTTTCTTTCCTACTGCCTTCCTTTCTTTCTCTCTTTCTCTCTTTCTTTCCATTCTCTCTTTCTTTATTTCTCTTCTTCCTTTCTTTCTCTTCTTTCTTTCTGTCCTTCTCCCTTTCTTTCCTCCTTTCTTTCTTCCTTCGTTTCTTTTCTTTTCTTTCTTTCTTTCCTTCTTTCTTGTTTTAACTCCTATCCTCACGGCGCGGTTACGGTGTCTGTCGAGAATTCAGACGGCAGCTACGCCCTGTAAACTTTCCTTGGCTCCGGTCGGTGACACAGTTGCTTAAAATAAATCCCCATCATAAGTACTCAATATGTTTTAAACCATAGTATTGCGTCATTGCCTTGTTGTTAGAAGAAGTGTTACAATATTAATGCAAAAACGAATTCTCGGCGTCAGCCTCACACTTTCCGTGCTTGCGAAACACAGGGACACCTAATTCCATAATGTGTTGACACTGCGATAGCACTCAAAGCGGCTGATCCCTTTGACGGAAGTGACGATGGGGTTTGTGAGACCCAAGTTGCTCTACCCGTACACCCCATGAGACCGCAGGACCTCGCTCCGCCCCCTTAACTGTTAGCCTCTCGCGCTGTGTTTTAGATAACCTAGACTTCATCTTACATCCGCTAGTGTTACGGCGTTAATATTTGCGAAAGAGCCCGGCATCGAAACAATACTCGGACTTGGTCAAATGTTTAGGGGAATCCCCCAAGGTGGAGTAGATTTGTAATAAGGGAGTAATTACTCATTGGCATCCACCCGAGCGCAGCCTTACGGCTACAAAGGAAAGCTATACAGCTTTCTCAGAAGCTTCGTAGTTAAAGAAAAATTCGTCCTGGTCCGGGGATCGAACCCGGGACCACCGCTTCACCGGAGCAGTCGCTCTACCAATTGAGCTAACCGGGACGGCAAGCTTATGGTAGGGCGAGAGCGAATTGATCAATAACTCGAAGTGAGAACTGTGTTGGTCGAATGTTTCACTTCAAGTTATTGATCAATTCGCTCTCGCCCTACCATAAGCTTGCCGTCCTGGTTAGCTGAATTGGTAGAGCGACTGCTCCGGTGAAGCGGTGGTCCTGGGTTCGAACCCCGGACCAGGACGCATTTTTCTTTAACTGCGAAGTGTCTGAGAAAGCTGTATAGCTTTCCTTTGTAGCCGTATGGCTGCGCTCGGGTGGATGCCAATGAGTAATTACTCCCTTATTACAAATCTACTCCACCTTGGAGGATTCCCCTAAACATTTGACCAACACAGTTCCCACTTCGAGTTATTGATCAATTCGCTCTCGCCCTACCATAAGCTTGCCGTCCCGGTTAGTTCACTTGGTAGAGCGACTGCTCCGGTGAAGCGGTGGTCCTGGGTTCGAACCCCGGACCAGGACGAATTTTTCTTTAACTGCGAAGTTTCTGAGAAAGCTGTATAGCTTTCCTTTGTAGCCGTATGGCTGCGCTCGGGTGGATGCCAATGAGTAATTACTCCCTTATTAATACTCGGACTTGCTACAGTACTGTCACCTCACAAAGGCTCAAGCCCCCACTGTCACTCAGTGAGTTCAGTTACTATGGAGTCTTGTCCTCGCCTCATTGGCTGTACGTTCCTTCGGTGAAAAACCGTTTCTCGGGTGCGCTAAGCAGGTCTCACAGTTTGTACTTTTGCCTCAACAGTCGTTTCTCGATTTCATGACGGGAGCCGTTACTAGGACCCTGCCCCGAGTGGTAGTAACAGAGCACGTTATAGCAGTTGTCGTATGCGCAAGGGAAGAACCAAGCCAAGGCAAGCCAGCAGGTAGAAGAAAAATCAGTACAAAAAATAAGGAAAAGAAGAACAAAGAAGAAGCCTAGAAAAAGCAGACAGAAGCCAAGCGAAAAGAATGAAAAGGAATAAAAAGAGGAGTACACCAGAACAGAAAAAGAAGTAGAAAGAAAGATCCTTTCAGTTCGGTCCGGAATCCTTTCTTCAAGGATTTCACCCCCGAAAAGCCGAGCACCAGGCTGGGGGAAAAGCTTGACGTACCCAGTGCCCCAGACACCTGCCCGGGACGCTTTGCTTTTCACTAAATTTGTCCATTCAGAGCAATTTTTATTGCTGATGCTTGCACCTATGACATGCTGGTTGCTGCAGCTGCTCCAAGCTGCTGGCGCTGCTGCTTCTTTGAGTTGCTACTTGCTCTTCCCGCTTCCTGTTGCTGCTTGCTACCCCTGCTGCTTGGGACTCCTACAGTTTGCTGTTGCTACTGCTTACTGTTATTGCTGGTGCTGCAGCTCTAGGTTGCTGCTGCATCCTGCTATCACACTTCTTGCTAATTGCTGATGCTTACTGCTGCTTGTTGCTGTTCCTCCTTGGAGCCGCTTCCTCCTGCAGTTTACTGCTGCTGTTGCTTGCTGCAGCTGGTTGCTGCTGCTTCTTTGTGCTGCTGCAACTGGCTGTTGCCACTGCTGCCTCCTGTTGGTGCATGGTACTGGTGTTGATGCTTCTTGTCGCTATCACTGCTGCTGCACCTTGTTGTTGATTCTTGCAGATGTGACATGCTGCTTCCTCCAGCTGCTGGCACTGCTCGTTCTTTGTGTTGCTACTCGCTGCTGTTGTTTCCTGTTGCTGTTTGGGACTCCTACAGTTTGCTGTTGCTAATGCGTACATTTACTGCTGGTGCTGCTTCTCCAGGTTACTGCTGCATCCTACTATCACACTTTTTGCCGACTGTTGCTGCTCACTGCTGCTGGTTGCTGTTCCGGCTTGCAGCCGCTTCCTGCTGCTATTTACTGCTCCTGTTGCTTTGTGGTAGCTGGTTGCTGCTGCTTCTTTGTGCTGCTGCAGCTGGATGTTGCCACTGCTGCTTGCCGTTGCTGCATGGTACTGGTGTTGATGCTCCTTGCTGCTATCACTGCGGCTTCAGCTTATTGCTGATGCTTTCAGCTTTAACATGCTGCTTGTTCCAGCTGCTGGCACTGCTGCTTCTTTGTGAGGCTACTTGCTCCTGTTGTGTCCTGTTGCTGCTTGCTACCCCTGCTGCTTGGGACTCTTACTGTTTTCTGTTGCTACTGCTTATGCTACTGCTGGTGCTGCTGCTTCAGGATTTTGCTGCAGCCTGCTATCACACTTTTTGCCAACTGCTGCTGCTTACTGCTGGTGGTTGCTGTTCCTGCTTGCAGCCGCTTCTTGCTAGTATTTACTGGTCCTGTTGCTTGCTGTAGCTGGTTGCTTCTGCTTCGTTGTGCTGCTGCAGCTGGGTGTTGATACTGCTGCTTGCTGTTGCTGCATGGTACTGGTGCTCTGCTCCTTGCTGTTATCACTGCTGCTGCAGCTGAGACATGCTTGCTCCAGCTGCTGGGACTGCTAGTTCTTTGTGTTGCTACTTGCTTGTGCTGTTTCCTTTTGCTGCTTGCTACCATTGCTGCTTGGGACTCCTACAGTTTTCTGTTGCCACTGCTTACTGTTACTGCTTGTGCTGCTGCTCCAGGTTGTTGCTGCATTCTGCTATCACACCTTTTGCCGACTGCTGCTGCTCACTGCTGCTGGTTCTTGTTCCTGCTTGCAGCCTCTTCCTGCTGCTATATACTGTTCCTTTTGCTTGCTGTAGCTGGTTGCTCCTGCTTCTTTGTGCTGCTGCAGCTGGCTGTCACTACTGCTGCCTGCTGTTTCTGCATGGTACTGGTGTTGTTGCTCCTTGCTGCTATCGCTGCTGCTGCAGCTTATTGTTGATGCTTGCAGCTGTGACATGATGCTTGCTCCAGCTGCTGACACTGCTAGTTCTTTGTGTTGCTGCTTGCTCCTGTTGTTTCCTGTTGCTCCTTGCTACCCCTGCTGCTTGAGACTCCTACAGTTAGCGGTTCCTACTGCTTACTGTTACTGCTCGTGCTGCTGCTCCAGGTTGTTGCTGCATCCTGCTATCACACTTTTTGCCATTTCCGCTGCTTACGCCTGCTGGTTGCTGTTCCTGCTTCATGCCGCTTCCTGCTGCTATTTACTGCTTCGGTTGCTTGCTGCAGCTGGTTGCTGGTTCTTGTTTGTGCTGCTGCAATTGGCTGTTGCTACGGCTGCTTGCGGTTGCTGCATGCTATTGGTGTTGCTGCTCCTTGCTGCTATCACTGCTGCTCCAGTTTATTGTTGATGCTTGCAGTTGTTACATGCTGCTTGCTCCACCTGCTGGCACTGCTGGTTCTTTGTGTTGCTACTTGCTGCTGTTGTTTCCTGTTGCTGCTTGCCACCCCTGCTGCTTGGGACTCCTACGGTTTGCTGATGCTCCTGCGTACTGTTACTGCTGGTGCTGCTGCTCCAGATGCTGATGCAGCCTGCTATCACACTTTTTGCCAATTGCTGCTGCTTACTGCTGGTGGTTGCTGCTCCTGCTTGCAGCCGCTTCCTGCTGCTATATTCTGCTCCTTTTGCTTGCTGTAGCTGGTTGCTCCTGTTTATTTGTGCTGCTGCAGCTGGCTGTCGCTACAGCTGCTTGCTGTTGCTGCTTCGTACTTGTGTTGCTGCTCCTTGCTGCTATCACTGCGGCTGCAGCTTATTGCTGATGCTTGGAGCTGTAACATGCTACTTGTTCGAGCTGCTGGCACTGCTGCTTCTTTGTGAGGCCACTTGCCCCTTCTGTTTCCTGTTGCTGCTTTCTACCCCTCCTGCTTGGGACTCCTACAGTTTGCTGTTGTTACTGCTTACTGGTACTGCTAGTGCTGCTGCTGCTCCAGGTTGCTGCTGCAGCCTGCTACCAGACTTTTTGCCAATCTCTGGTGCTTACTGCTGCTGGTTGCTGTTCCTGCTTGCAGCTGCTTCCTGCTGCTATTCACTGGTCCTATTTCTTGCTGCAGCTGATTGTTGCTGCCTCTTTGTGCTGCTGCAACTGGCTGTCGCTACAGCTGCTTCCTGTTGCTGCATGGTACTGGTGTTCCTTCTCCTTGCTACTATCACTTCTCCTGCACCTTGTTGCTAATGCTTGCAGCTGTGACGTGCTGCTTGCACCAGCTGCTCCTAGTTGCTGTATTTTTTTCTTTTTTGTGCTACTACTTCCTCCTTCTGTTTCTTGTTTCTACTTGCTACCCTTGCTGTTTGGGACTCCTGCAATTTGCTGTTGCTAGTGCTTACTGTTGCTACTGGTGTTTCTGCTCCTGGTTGTTGCGGCAGCCTCCTCTCATGCTTTCTGCGAACTGCTGCTTCTTAAATTTGCTGGTTGCTGTTCCTGCTTGCAGCCGCCGCTACCTGCTGCTGTTTACTGCTCCTGTTGCTTGCTGCAACTGGTTGCTGTTTCTTGTTTGTGCTGCTGCTGCTTACAGTTGCTGCATGCACCTGCTTACTGCTGCTGCTAGCTGCTCTTGCTTCCCTGTGAAACATTACTTGTGTGTTAAGGCGGTTCGAACAAAAGTTACCCTGAGCTGGTTTCCATTAGGTAATTAATACCTTGCAGACACATTAATCTGCTCGTAAGTTGCTGCAGCGCAAAAAGAGTCACTTTCCTACTTCGAATAAGTGTAGTAGTCACATCATGACGCTGTTATAAAATACCTTTTGCAGTGGACAGGCTTGAGAAGCGCCATTTTGAGTTGACATCTCCGACTAGGGCCTCTCGCTGGCCAATGGCAGCAGCAGCTGTGCCATCTCCTTGATGCTGGAAAAGGGGTGCATGTAAGCAGTTGAGTAATGAGACACATCATGTACTTATAGCGGAAAACCAGCCTTGGTATATTTAACAAGATGTATGTTATTCAACAGATATAACAATCTGAGACTCTCAATGGAATACAGCCAATAGGCCGTGGCCTACAGTGTGTTCATTTCTTGGAGAATGTAGAGGAGAGAAATGCACTGTTGATATAGCTGGTCTACGATATTTTGACAAGGTAGAGCAGGGTAGGGGGCTTCACATTGCCCAGGCTGACCCGGCTACACCACCGAGTGGCATCGCATGCGTACGGGTGAAGAATGATACAGACCTTCCATATCTGACCAAACCTTTTTACCAGTGCTTTATGTTTTTTTTTGCCTCACGCTCCCTAATATATTAAGTGTATGACAAGGCTTCATGGAACTATTAGTAACTTCGTGGATAAACATCCTTGTAATGAAACAGTGCTCTGCATACTAATCTACTATTTATTATTTTGTTGACGCTGTATGCTAAGATAAAAAAAAACGCGCTGGCAAGCATAACTGCTAAGTGCCTCAACACATGCCACTCATTTGCACACTAAAAATAACGACTGCACAAATGGCAATGATGTGCCAAAGTGCACTCAGCAGTGCTCAAATCTGAATGCATCAAACTCAGAAGCCAGTTTGTCATGGACCAAATTAATATTAGATAGCAGGGGTTGGCTTTTCATTTTTTCATAGCTTTTTTTATTTTGTTGATAAATGAGTGGGTGCGCAACGGCAATGAGCCTTTGTTAGTCATTAGAATCTCATTAAAAAGTTTCTCAATAATAAACCGCGGTAAATTTAGGTGTAATGACGCTTACCTTAACTGCGATCAGCATGCGACGAAAGTACTTGACCCGTGCTACACGTTACGTCTAAGGCCATTTATTCTTAACTGTTTCCTTACCTTAGACAACTATCTAAAAATGGCAAATTGCAATCATGTAATTAAGCTACGCATCTTCCCAATAAAAAACATTTCTTTCCAAACTTTAGCCCAGTTATCGAAATGCAGTTTCCCGCAAGAGCAGGGACGGCATCCCTGCGCAAGCCGACTATAAGCATCAATGTCCTGTCAAAGCGCTTTCGCAGAAAATATTTTGAAACACACACGCCCAATCGTATGGTTCCCAGTCACTTTGACGAGAACTAATGGCCTCATCTACGGCTTTCTTCGCCGTGGAACTTTGGGAGATCTGTTTGAATGCAATTTAACACATGCAAATTCGCTTGTATTCACAGCATTGGTCAAATGTTTAGGGGAATCCCCCAAGGTGGAGTAGATTTGTAATAAGGGAGTAATTACTCATTGACATCCACCCGAGCGCAGCCTTACGGCTACAAAGGAAAGCTATACAGCTTTCTCAGAAGCTTCGTAGTTAAAGAAAAATTCGTCCTGGTCCGGGGATCGAACCCGGGACCACCGCTTCACCGGAGCAGTCGCTCTACCAATTGAGCTAACCGGGACGGCAAGCTTATGGTAGGGCGAGAGCGAATTGATCAATAACTCGAAGTGGGAACAGTGTTGATCAAATGTTTAGGGGAATCCCCCAAGGTGGAGTAGATTTGTAATAAGGGAGTAATTACCCATTGACATCCACCCGAGCGCAGCCTTACGGCTACAAAGGAAAGCTATACAGCTTTCTCAGTATTCTTTAACTACTAAGTTTCTGAGAAAGCTGTATAGCTTTCCTTTGTAGCCGTAAGGCTGCGCTCGGGTGAATGTCAATGAGTAATTACTCCCTTAGTATTCACAGCACTCGGATAAAAAGCATGAATAAGGACGGGGCGGAATGAATACCACGCTACGCAGTGCCGTGCGATATGTTCGGCGAGCATGCATTTCATGCCATTGGTCAGTGAAATACAAAATCAAGATGCAATGTACTTACGTGTGGAAGCTTACGCCCAGCTCTCTTGTCAGCGTGCTCCACTGACACTGAGGCACGTAACAGGTGGGCATTGCAGCGCCTTTGTTCTCGACCGACGCAGACGTTGTACAAGCCTACCGGCGCTAGCGTAACTGCCGGCGTCGCGTCACGGCGCGAGTCGTCTGCTCACCTTGACTTTCGCGGCGCTATCGGTGCGTGCGCAAGGCTGCTGAGACGACGAACCAACTAGCATGGTACAGCCCTCACTTGCGGCTTCAAAAAACTGTGACGTACAGGCCTACATAGACCTCAATGCCTCGGCGGCCCGTGCGGTGCTCTAAACGCAGTCGCTCCTTCCCCCGCTAGGTGACGGCTCTTTTCTGTATAGCGACCGTTCTCGAAGCTGATACGTCCGCCGCCCTTCCCCCCCTTTACCTGTCAGCGAATCAGCGAAGCCCTCCGTCATTCCTTTTGTTTCGAGCGTGCGCTCTCGCAGCGTGCATAAACCGGAGTAGAGAAGCGGCGGTCCCCAGCCACCTCTCCAGGCGTCATCGTATCCTCACTTATTCGTAACTACGATGGAGGACGAACATCAACCACAGGAACTTGAGAACCACCCCGCCAGGCCCATGGAACAGGAAGTGCAGGCAGAAGACAACGTCCATGACCTCATCAATCGCCACGACATGCCCATCGCTGTAACCCCTGATCGGAACAACAGGCCAGAGATCGTGCCTCAGGTACTGTTTTGCAAGGAAGCTCGCCGCCAGGGCCAAAGAACTCTGTCTGCAGAGCGCATTGCAAGAGCTGATCGTGTACGGCGCCGTTTGGACTTCCGTGGCACCGACGAGCACGTTGAAGAGTGACCTTGTAGCGATCGCTGTTTTAATGAGCGATCAACGTGTGAAGTAAATGGGTCGTAGTTCGCTGTCCACGAGAGGTGACTCGACCGCTGAGAGCGCCAGGGTCTTGTGTTATTTCTTGCCGTGAGCGCGGCTGTGACGGCGCCTTTCGTGCTGCACCGCATAGCACCGCTACCAGAACGCTCACACCGTCTCCACTTTTCTCGGGTAAGTTTTTCGGCGCGCGCATCCGTCTAGTAATTGTGGAGCAGCTCCTCTCTCACTGGCATTTGCGCGGTTTGAGGGCGAAATCTTTTTGTAGAATACTGCAGGTGAGTCACGTTGTTTTCACTTCTGCCTCGGCAGAAATTTCCTGATTTTTGTGTTGGTGTCACGTGCTTGATCATCCATCAGGCTGCGGCACGCACACGTACGTGCTCGAGACAGACAGCGAGACCCTGAGGAAGGAGGGTCGCGGTTGCGGGCGTCGGTTAAGGCGTGTATGGATGCGGCGGAGTTCGGGGCCGGCGGGTGCGAGACGCGAGGCGCCGGAAAGCAGCCAGTCGTGTAGGCGGCAGAACCGCAATCGCGCGCGCCCGGGTTTTTTTTTTTTTTATGTGCGCGCGAAAAGCGGAGGACAGTGTAGCGGGATCTGAGCACAGGCGCCCAGGCTCTCCAGCTTCTGCCGCTTTTGACTAATCACATCTAATGTATCAGTTTTTCTCTGTGGTAAAAATAAACTTCAAAATCAACTTCTGTTCGTTAAGTTAAGCCAAAAGCATTTAGTGAGCTATTTCTTAGATTACTCTGAAATGCGAAAAATGTGACCCTCGCAGAGCACATGTATGCTTAGTTTTTTTTTTTATCAGCTCTAGAGTACGAGTCGGTTCAAGTGGTACTTTGCCTAAAGGAATGTGGTGCATACTGAAAAAAGGTCGATTTGCGCGTCCCCTAACATGTCCGTCTGAGAGAAACCTGCCTCTTCGATTCATTTCGCGAGTCGTTTGGTCACTGAAAAAAAAAACAGCAGCAACATGAGTACAAAAGAGAGGACGTGGGATGTGAGCGGAAAAAGATAGATCGTGCTGTAACACTTCTTGTGTCAGACTCATGTCGTTTATGATGGTTTGGTTTGGTTTTATGGGGGTTTAACGTCCCAAATCGGCTCAGGTTATGAGGGGCGCCGTAGTTAAGGGGGTCGGAAATTTCGACCACCTGGGGTTCTTTAACGTGCACTCACATCGCGCAGTAGAAACAGGGTGATCAGCTCACACTTTGTACTGCGAACCCATTTCAAACCTCGGAAAGTGCTGCGGTCATCATCAATTGCCCAGCAACAGGATGTAGATAAAAAACCAATTTACAGCTGTGACGCCGCTAGTAAGCACAGCCTTGGACTACTAAATAAAAGGGTTTCATTTTATATAATCCTACCCATAGAGTCGGAGTATCTCTCACAAAAGACATTAAGCCATCTGGGTTCCCCATATGCCAGAGCTGACACAACTACAGTGGCCGTCCTCATTCGAGTGGTTATAGGGCACTTAAGCGTAACCACATATTGCATGTAGAACCCCCCGCTACACTACCGCTCATCTTGTGAGAAAGGGCGGATTTAAGGATACGAGAAGCCGAGGGCAGACCTCCCACTCCGTCCGCGTGGAATTTACACGAAAAGCGGAATTGGATTCTCGTTTCTTGGACAAGAAATGCGCTCTCTCTCTGGCATGGTCAAGTGTAGACGTAAACATGAAATGCTCTGCAATACCGTTGTAGCACATACTACAGACTGAACCACGTTGTACGGTGAACTCTCGTGTCGTCCAACCAATCCACCGTACCGCAGCTTCATTGGGGCCGCAGGATGCAACGTCCAGTACCACTACCATCCACCGCCCGAAGTATGACACCATGCACGAGACATGGTTAATAGGTTGCCTCAACATACACGCCTGTGTTGGAGACGAGTTGCCCGCGAGCGGCGCGCGGATTACGCAACATGCACATCTCTTTCGCTTGGCTGCCCATGCGACACTCGGGCAGCAGCACAAAGCTGAGGCTGCTTCGCGCCACGGGCTGTCTTCGCCCACCACGGGGCCAAAAAACGTTGCATATCACTGCGGCGACCCGCACTGTGAGAATGCGAAAGCACTGACGCTTCCACGGCAGTCGTCTCCTCTCTTTTTTTTTTTACTGCTTTCTAAAATTGCCTTTCGGTTATTGTTTTTGTTAATCATTATTCTTTTGTGTTAATATGCGTATGAATAGTCGAATTCATCCACACGTTTTCTGTTCTGATTCCACTGCATTGAAATTCCGCTAAATGTGGCGAGCTGTTGTATTCCGCTAAAGTTGGCATGTTTTTGTTCTTGGTTTTAAATATTCTTTTTTTCAAGTTCTTTTTGATTATTATCATTCGTTCTTGGTTGATATGGTGAATGAATTGTCGAATTTCCACACACGTTTTTCTTTCCCTCTGATTATGGTGATGCGTATGAATTCCCTACTGTCAGAGCGACATTTGTGTCTCTAATTAATTAACTAATCATCTTACTGACATAATGTCTTCTTCAGCATCATCCTCACGGTTTCCTCTTTCGATTACAACCACTCGTTTGACGCTACCTCTTCTGGGAACGTCACAACTGCTGCGGACACGCTTTGGTGGCACGACCCCGCCGACATACCCTAGAAATGCTTTCGCATTAAAGGTCGCCTTTGTTGACGCGTATGCTGCCCCGGTGGCAGCACGTTCTCCCTCCGTTCTGGGGCCCCGTCACCCGCGGTGCTCCGACAACGGGAGCTAAACGCATTTCGTGCCTAAAATTTCATCAGATATGTTGTGCGAATAGCGACAAACACCGTCAAGCCACCCTCGCCTCAGGGGGCCTCTAACGCGACCTCGGTCATGGTTGGATGAGCAGTGGTCGGTCTAGACGCGGCGGCGTGCGCCCGTGCACGCTGTACTGAAGCACGGGCGTGGGGCAAACTGAGAAGTGTGGAAACCAGGCCATAATTTCGCATAGCTTAATGCAAGCTCTAACTGTTTGACTATGCCGCTATTTCATCTCCACACTCGGCATACACACGTTTGCAAAGGGGTCAAACTTTTCGTCCTCTTCTGGATGTCAAAGGATTGTATTATTTCGCATACTTGAAAAGTTACAGAAGGAAAGAAGGCTATGCAGGTAAGGCGAGGAGCATCTGTCAGGCGCGCTGGCACAGAAGAGTGACATCAACGTCCGTCGGATGCCAGGTCCAGAGAGGAGCTGGCTAAAACGGCATGAAAATAAGCTGTACACCGTATCAGGCATGTGTCAATTTGTGTTACCAAGCATACCGTCATCCGGAAGAAGGTTAACAACTCTAAAATAAAGAGAGATAAGAGGCGGGCCTGTCTGCTATCACATCCGAACGGAGGAAGCAGCATACAAAGGAGAAACAAACATTAGACGCCCGTCGCCGGAGCGTATTCAACGCGTCAGGAAATAAGATATACGGCGCTGCGCCGGCGTCCTTGAAGGGCACCATCATCCGCCGGCGTAGCGTGCACATTCGACTCGATTTCTCTTTCACCCACAGCTCTCGCAGCATACATAGGGTCGTGGAGAAGGAGCCGACCGGCTTTAGGCCTTGACATTGTTCTTTACATAAGTGCGAATGAACTCTCCCTGCGGAGTTGTGACGGGCGAAAGAGGAAGCCGGCCGCCTCGGCACGGCGCCTTCTTTCAGGCGCGCTCTGTCGCGCCAAGAGTGGTGTACGGGAGAAAAGGTGAATGTTCAGCGCGAGCAACGCTATGTTTATGCGGCAGGGCGCCAGCGGGTCACATTCCACGCGCAGCCAGCTGGAAGCCGAATGATGCTGGCGAGCTGAATGCTTGCCCGCCTGCCCCTCCCACGTGCAGCCGCGCCCATGAACCAGCAGTGACACCTCTGGGTAGTAATAGGACGGCCTTTACTGCCTGCGCCCTACGCTGCCCACTGTCGAGTTACGTCGGCGATATAGCGAGGCCCACATGTTCACTGCGTGGTAAACCAGGTCTGGACATTTGGTCGCGATGCAGGGCTTCCGGCAACCGCCCACCTCGGGGAACAACGCGGGGCAACCGCTGAAGGCTAGCGCTATTCTCCCGTCGACGTGCAGCGGCAGCGGGTATGTACAGTCGCGGACAGAAGAATATGGACCACGCTTCGGCGGTCAAGGTCTTTCAACGCGCTACCTAGCGAAACGCAATGGATGTTACATGTATATGCAAGTAACCTTTACTTTTGCCCTTGCAGAAAAAGGCACCAAACAGCACTGTTTTCATTTCGCTACACGGCAGAAGAGTTTGAACGCTGAAGCATAGTCCATATTATTCTGTCCGCGACTGTGCATGAAGCAGCTTGTCGCCATGGCGTCAAAGAGCCGCTGAGAGCAGCACTGTGCAGAGGAATCAACCGTAAAGGTAGTTTGCACCGCTCTGGTCAGAATGAGAATCATGTTTATTAAACATCACAACGATGTTGGGGGCGCCGACAAAAAGCCAGTGAGGAGGCCTGGCGAGGTCGACGTACCCTCGTGAACGTCTGTGTCCCTTACTTCGTCCCTTGTCCATTTTTTTTGTGCTGAATTCTATTAACATGCTTCACCAACTAGCCCGGCACCTTTCTCTCCTGAACCCTACAGAGGCATTGCAGTGTTACACAACATGATAGCACTTTCAGAGAAAAACAACACAAACATAACAGATTTTTTCATTAGCTATACATCAATTCGGGGTTCTTGTTCAGTTGATGCTGGAGAGTGTATCTCAGTATATGATAATTATAATTTGTTCATATCCTAAGTACAAACCATATGAATGTAGATCGTGTAGAGTACTTTGACTCTTTGCATTCTAATCCTGAGAGCTTACCCATAGGGCTATTGTTTTTTATCAACACTGACTTTAAACCACCGTAGCAGTAAAGTGTCGTACTGCTGCGGAAAGCGGATAATTGGAAGTTCATTGAAAATCGGTTAGGTGTGTCCTAGCCGAGGAGCATTCATAACATTTCCAGCAACTTTCTTTTGAAGGAAATACAAGCGGTTAATATTATTAAAAGATGTAGTACCCGACACCAAAAAGCATTAATTTACAGCAGAAGAAAACAGTGCGTTATACAAAATTTCCTTTACACGTTTCGGCCTGAAGTATTTCATCATGCACAAAATACCGAAAACCTTTGACAGTTTGTTCACCATTTCGACGTAATCATTCCAACTCAAATCTGATTAAAAACAACAACTTAACTTTTTACCGAAGGAGCCGTTTGGATGAGTGACGTGCCGTTCCTTAAACGGAGTGACGGCATATCTGTCAGCTTGTTACGAGGCCTCATAAGCACGGATTATGAGGCCTCATAAGCATACAACGGAGGGCAGAAGCGGCGGTCCGCAGCCACTTCTCCAGGCGTCATTGTACCCTCACTTAATTGGAACTGCGATGGAGAACGAATACCAACCACAGGAACTTGAGAACCACCTCGCCAGACCCATGGAACAGGAATTGCAGGCAGAAGACAACGTCCATGACCTCATTAATCGCCACGACATGCGCATCGCTGTAACCCCTGATCGGAACAACAGGCCAGAGATCGTGCCACAGGAACTGCTTTGGGAGGCAGCTCGCCGCCAGGGCCAAAGAACTCTTTCCGCAGTGCGCATTGCAAGAGCTGGGCGTGTACGGCGCCGTTTGGAGTTCCGTGACACCGACGAGCACGCTGAAGAGTGACCTTGTCGTGATCTCTGTTTTAATGTGCGATCAACTTCTGAAGTAAATGAGTCGTAGTTCGCTGTCCACGAGAGGCGACTCGACAGCTGAGACCGCCAGGGTCTTGTGTTATTTTTTTCTTGCCGTGAGCGCGGCTGTGACGGCGCCTTTCGTGCTGCGCCGCATAGCGCCGCTACGAGAACGCCCACACCCTCTCTTTTCTCGGGTGAGTCTTTCGGCGTGCGCGTCCATTCAATAATTGTGGAGCAGCGCCTCTCTCACTGGCATTTGCGCTGTATGAGTGCGAAACTGTTTTGCAGAATATTATAGGTGAGTCGAGTTTTTTTCAATTTTGCCTCGGCAGAAATTTTTCGATTTTTGTGCTGGTGCCATGTGTTTGATTATCAGGCTGCTGCACGCACACCTACGCGCTCGACAAAGACAGCGTGACCCTCAGGGAGGAGGATCGCGGTCGCGGACGTCGCGTTCGGGCGTGCATGGATGAGGCGGAGCTCGGGGTCGGACAAGCTCGAGGCGCCGGAAGTAGCCAGGGCGTAGGCGGCGCAACCGCAATTGCGCGCGCGCGCGTTTTTTTTTTTTTTTTTTTCGGCGTGCGCGCGAAAAGCGGAGGACAGTGTAACGAGATTTGAGCACAGGCGCCCAGGCTCGTCAGCTTCTGCCGCTTTTGGATAAACACATCTTATGTGTGAATCTTGCTTTGTGGTAAAAATAAACTTAAAAATCAACTTGTGTTCGTTAAGTTAAGCCAAAAGCATTAAGTGGGATATTTCTTAGACTGCTTCCCAATGCGAAAATGTGACCCTTGGAGAGCCTATGTATATTGACCATGTTTTTTTTTCTTTTTGTTTATCAGACCTAGAGTACGAGTCGGTTCAAGTGGTACTTTGCCTGAAGGAATGTGTCGCACACTGAGGTAAGCTCGGTTTTCGCGTTCCCTAACATGTCCATTTGAGAGAAACCTGCCGCTTCGATTCATTTCGGGAGTCCTTTGGTCACCGGAGAAAAGCAGCAGCGGCATGAATATAAAGGAAAGGACGTGGGATATGCGGGAAAAAAATCCATCGTGCTGTAACACTTCTTGCGGCAGACTCATGTCGCCAATGAAACATGGTGATCAGCTCACACTTCGGATTGCGAACCCATTGGAAAGTGCTGCAGTCATCATCAATTGCCCCGTAACAGGATGTAAACAGAAAACCAGTTTACAGCTGTGACTCCGCTAGCATGCACAGCCTTGCACTAGTAAATAAAAGGGTTTCATTTTATATGAATCAGAATCAGAATCAAAATTTTTTATTAGTCAATCATTTGAGCAGTGTACAATGATATGCAGAAGGAGGTCCCATAGTCGAATGACTGAAAGGGGACCTCCTGTTCATAATAACATTGAGTTAAGTAAATTAAGCGCATCATTTTAAGAATGAAAGATGGTACCAAATTAAGACACAATACAAACATTTGTAGACAAATAACGCATATAATCCTACCTATAGAGTTGCTTGCGTGTGTATGAATTTCCTGGTGCAGCCAACATACCTGCACATTACTGCAGCACGTTGAGCTTCAAAGGCTTGGTCACTCTGGAAGGCTGAAACGATTTGTTCGTTGTCGCTGTTCCGTGAGGGCGCTATTGTAAAAGCGGTCGCTTCAAGAATGAACGGCAAAAAACGCTTTCTTCCAAGCCACTCATGCGTCTTTCAAAAGCATCAGTCACCATACACTGCGGTATGCCCGTGAGCGTTCACCAAAGATCATCAATTCCTGAGCTGAAATTTAATTCGATTCAAGTAGTACAGTTTTTGAAATTACTTTCGACCACATGTGTTTTTTTTTTTCAATGTACCAAAATTTTAGCATACAAATATTTTTTTTTCCACTGCGCCTCAAACGAAATTCTGCGTGGCGTCTTGATCAGATCCGTTTAACTCTTGCTTAGTAATTGAATGCCGCTTCTATTAAGCTTGAGGCGCGTGCTTATAGTACACCTAAGGGAACTGTCCAAGAGCGGAAAACATTTCTTAAGCCGCTTGCGCTGTAGAGCTTTTGTCAATATCAAGCTGAAGTTCTGCGATGCATCAGGATGCTCGCAACGAAGATGGTTTTGGCTGCTGCTTTAGCGAGAGTGCTAATGCGGCATTACTTACGGCCCTGGGTGATGATGATTAAAAACTTTATTGGCTTCAGGGGTTAGTGGGGACTGGTGTGGTCGCTGTCCTCAGTCCAGAGTACCGTTGGCTTCCCCGATCGTTCTATCCAACGGCCCTGGAAGCATATTGCATAAATTGACAATGTACAGCTCTGGTGCAGCCAGTTTTTCAAAGTAAGCCTCAATCAAAACTAGCGTTCCGAAACGCACACGGTCTGCAAATTATATCGACAAAAACGCTGGGAAGAGAGAAAACGTCCTCTGAATATATGAAATCGTATTGTTTTCATTTAGGAATAAAAATAATCTCCCTGCAAATCGTGCGAAAATGAAAGGTAAGTGCGTTTTCTTCTCCCAGTGAAAAATTTCAAACACGAGTGACAAGCCCACAGCAGCAACCGTTGCCATCTCCCACATGGCTGGGAACGAGCTGCACCTCGGATCCTCGTTCACCTTTTTACGGGTGCTATTAAATGTTATTTCTCTCTCTCTTTTCAGAGGTCTCGCTTTCACGCGACACGGCAAGCCGTAAACGCCCGTCATCGACGCACCGAAAGCTCAGCGGAGAAGGAAGGTGGTGCGGAGAGAGAAAGGGAGAAGGAAAACAACGGAAGAGGAGAGGGAGCAATTTTCCGGTTAAGACGTCACTAAACGCGCTGAACGGTGGGATGCGACCGGAGTGCCCTTCCCGTTCAGCCAGAGCTCACGCGGCAGGCCAACACCCCTTGGGTGGCGGTGGAGGACAAGCGAGGGAACCAGCTCGTCGACGTGCCGCTGTTTACGCAACTCGTAATGCAGGAAGACGGGCGCCTCCACATGGCAGACTTGCGTTACTGCAGCAAGTTGGGATCTCCCCGCCGAGAGCGGCCCCAAGTTATGCTGAACTTACCCCGGAATATCGCCAAAATCTCTGCACCCCTCCCATTCCCAAACGGATGCACCCGGAACACCATGCCGAGAGACGGGCCGACCGTGCACGTCAATTCGAGAAACGCTTCAGCGGACGTCCGGACGTCACGTATACGGACGCCTCTTACCATCCCTCGAAGCCAGCGACGGTGGCGGTAGCTCTCGCCCCTCACCGCAGCTGGTACACAGCCTGCAGCATTCGCAATGCAGAAACAGTCACCGCAGCAGAGGAGGTTGCCATTGCGCTAGCGCTAGCTGACCCTAATACCAAAGTCGTCATCAGTGATTCTCAACAGGCTATCCGCAACTACGATGCTGGCCGTATCTCTTGCCAGGCGTCACACATTCTCCTTTCTACTGCACCCTCTTCCAACTCTCGCTTACTTCTTTGGGCCCCAGCCCACGAGTCGCTCAGCGGAAACGCACAGGCGCACACACTCGCCCGAGATCTCAGCTGCCGAGCAGAGTGTATGATCGGCCTCCCTGCTTCCTCTGACACTAATATCTCACGCGCTTCTCTACTCACCACTTACACGGACATACTACAGCACTACCGGCTCGAAAGATGTCTCTATCCTTCCGCACACCGTGATCTAACAAGACGCGAGGCCGTCCAATGGCGCAAACTACAAACTGGCAGTTTTCCATACCCCCTCTTATACAGCAAGATCTTTCCGCAACAGATAGACCCCATGTGCAAACACTGCTCAACTCCAGCCACTCTCATACACATGGTGTGGACTTGTACACATCACAACACAAACAACCCAAACACCCCAGAGACGTGGGAGTCTCTCCTGCGTACTTCCGAGCCGGCAGACCAACGCCGGCTTATCCAGCGCGCGGTGGAGGCCGCGACATCCCAAGGGATCCCCGCCGACCTCCTCTAAGCCAGCGCAACCGGTCCTTGGACTGGTCCCCTGTTTTGGGAGAATAAAAGAAATCACCACCACCACCACTTGCGTTGCGTCACACACAGCGACGCGGCGTTCGCCATCTACCGCAAGCAATGCTTCATAGGAAAAGGGGTGAATGTATTTACAACTGTGTCTCTGCGTCCAGGCGACAGCAGGTAACAGTCCTCGCGCATACATATGCCAGGCGAAGAATTCCGGCGCGCTCACTGCTTGTCGGACTGCCGTTCCGACGGGGAGCAGTGCGTGCGAAACGGCACTGAGACCTTTTGCTCGTCCTGTATAACGGTCCCCTGAGCACTTCTGGCGCCCCCGCTTTATCAGCGACTCTCATGTGACAGCCTTGTTCCGGTGAACTGCCACCTACGGTGTCCGCGCTGCGAATATACTTGTCCGTCAAAGTTAATAAGAGCGTATCTGTGTTCCAAACGGCACATTAGGGTGCATTCTGGCGCTTGGCGGAGAATTGCATGCCGGCACAATGCCTTGTGAACGAGAGACACAGCTGCTAGAGATTCAGCTTTTATCCGAACCACCGACGCATTTTGCGAGAGCGAAATAGCTTCGACTTTATTGCATGGAGCGTCTGGGCAGGTTTGTCGACACCGATAAACAAATCCGCCGCGCTGCCCTCGAGCGACAAGCTCTTCACTGAGATCGCCTCAATCTTCGTGTCCTTACTTGCTACGGGCTTAAAGGACACTGAGGCCAGAGCTTAGCTGCGCATTCCACTCCTGTGAGCGCTAGCCCGTCGGTTCCGACGAGTATGTCAATGGGAGAGCGTGTACGACGGGTCAAAATATTTCCGGACGATCACACATCTTATGAATAAATTCTTCAGAAGCAGTTTATTTACCCTCGAAATCAGTGTCCCGAATGATTTATTGTTATTCTATGGTTTTACATTGTATTTTTTTATATAGGTCATTCGCTTGATGCATTTACTCAAATGATTGTTTTTATTCAAACGAAAGGCCTCGCACACTCGGCAGAATTTTTCTGGAAGCTGAAAGTGCGCGGGGTGGGCCGAGGGCCGCGGTGGGTTGGCAGAACAGCCCCCTATCTAGAGGGGTACGCTGCAGAGGTGGCCGGTGGGGTGTGCTTCTCGGGCTCGGGGCAGCTGCCTTTCCCCCTGAGTCTAAGTATCCAATGCAGACATGTGAGTTTAGTCGACGCACGCTTAACAGGTTCGTGACAGAGGAACCAGCCGCGTCATATTAATCCGCAGATTGGTATTCCCAGGTTATTCCGCGATCCCCACGGAAAACATACTTCTGAAGGAACCAGCGCACAAAACACAACGGACAAGAAAAAGGTGGTACACGACGGACAGGAGCGCCAACCAACTAGCCCAACAACAAGTGTTGCCCACGGAAAAGCAGCAGAAGCACGGAACGCTTTGAACGGTAGAATGCCCCTCACTGCATACAGTTCAGGGGTGATAGTTCAAAACGGGGGCAGAGAAATGGCAGAGGGAGGCGAGACTCGCGTCAAGAGTAGCGCCGGCGTCATTCAAGGCCGACGGCCGTCAGCGCGCTCCCCGCCAACGAACACGCCTCCCCCGCACGCTGAAGGAAATGGAGGGAAGCCACGTGACCGACTCCTGGCTGCCCCCGCAGTTGGCCGCACCGCCGCTTGCCCCCTCTCAGGAGCGGTGAATGCACTCAGACTGGCGAGGTGGCAAGTCGCCTACGGCAGAGAGAGGAGCAGCCGTCATCTCATGCTCGAATCAAAATGGAAGAAGTTTACGTGGCCATTTACGCGGCCATAGAACCGGGCGGTCGCCAACAATACTCATGGACTCTCAGTCTGCTGAAATTACATGCATGGCAGGATAGGTCGTCACGCGCTCCGTATACTCCTCGCAGCGAGCGACAGAATTAAAAACAACGAAGAAGAAAACGACAAGACCACACACAAAATTGTGTGGGTACCGGGGCACACGGGGGTGGCAGGGAACTAAGAGGCTGACAAGATAGCTCGAGGATACATTACTTTTCGAGCATTCGACGAGACTGCGGAACCCGGGTCAGCACCCAAGGAACACTGGGCTATAATAGAAAGCTATCAATGCAGAAGAATGCGATATCCCCCGCCGCACAAATCTCTCGACAGGAAGCTGTAACCTGATGACAATTACAGACAGTCTCTTACCCAAACCTACACATGCTAAACAATATGCACCCTACGATATACGCAGGCAATTGTCCCTGATGCGTCCAAAAACCCACTCTTTATCACATCACGTAAACAATGAGCATGAGAAATGACACTGAATAAACGAGCGCCGACGCGATTATTATGAAATTTGCGCCGAAGCAGCTGCGCGCGGACAAGGAGACGTAGGCGGGGAGAGGAGGAGAGGCGAACGCAAGCAGACACGGTCCGTACGAAAATAGGTGAGATTGCTACGTCGCCGTGGAGAGAAAATGCCGGGAAAAAGAAAGGGGGGGAGCGATGTGGATGGCTTTCCGCATGCACCGAGGCCGACGCTTGCAGCGTCGTGTGCGGTTCGCTTCTCATCTTTCACTCTCCTTACCCTCTGTCAATGCAGAAGGTTGGGCGAGTTGGTAATACATGTTGAACTTAGCAAAGCGCAATAAAGATACAGGGACAAGAAGAAGAAGAAGCACGCAGGACAAACGCTTGTCCTGCGTCAACATTTCAGCCCGTCAACATTTTAGCTTTTGCTCTTGCCTCCCTCATTTGTTTATTTCTTTTTACGGCCAGTGTACCCGTTGCGGCCACCGCCCGTAAGAAACCGGTGCCTATAGCGCCAACGACAGCAAAAGAAAACAATGCAATATAAAATGACTGGAGCGATCCGTGCCGCCAGCCGAGGCGGCCGCCTGCTTCTAAACGTTTCCCTCTCGCCCCTCCTTCTGTCTCTCTCCGCAGCGCGGGATTCGTCTGCTGCTTCTGGTGGCGCGCTCTGGTCGCATATATAGAGCGGAAGCCGGCGTTTCAACCAGGAGTCGAAAGACATTACTCTAGCCGGCTGCAGCTAATGCATGGAGCCCGCAGATCAACCGCCGGAGCGTCACGACAACGTTATCCCTGGCAACAACGTGGTAGAACGGATTCCACAGTTACTGATCTGGCAGAGGGCTCGTCAAAGGGGACAAGACGATCTTTCTCGTGAGCGGATCAAGGCAGCTGGGCGCATCCGGCGTCGTCTGCAGTTCTCTGACATCGAGGAACCCCACGGGCATGGTGATGGCCTTCCAGCTCGACCCCGGGCACAAGAGGACATTTCTCCAGAGCCAACTGACGGAGTTCGGCGTGTACGGCGCCGTCTGGATTTTCTTGGCGCTGACGAAGACTCGAAACAGTGAAAGTGTGTTTCAACCTCGCTGCATCGAGTTAACGGGTTGTCTTTGTTCGCTGTAAACGACAGACGACCCTACCGCAAAGACCTCCAGTGTTTGTGTTTCTTACTTCGCTCAGCAGTGACGGCGCCTTAGTGAGCACCGCATTGCACCCATGCGAGAGAGCGAATACCCTTTTCCTCGTGTAAGTCTGCCTACCAGCGTGTCTTTTCATCAAATGTAGAGTTTTGATCGTCTCTGTTGTTTTTCTGCTCGTCAGGTGTAAAACCGTTTCTGTGATATGCTAAGTTGGTTCGTCACTTTCGTCTCGATAGCCATTTCTTGATTTTTGTCCGGATGTCGCGCGGAATGCTGCAAGTAGCTCTACACGCTGGGGAGGTATGAATACCATGCAGAAATGATCGTGGTCGAGTGCGTCGCGGGGGCGCGAATTCGGGAAATGGGCAGCGCAAGCGTTCCAGACGACCAGTCGGCGGGCGAGAAAGGTGGCAGATTCGAGCGCGGTTTGGGACGTTCTTACTCCTTCCGTAATTTATTCCAGGGTATTTATTGTCCATCCCTAACTCTGGGAGACGGTGGGTGGATGTGCAGATGGGCAACCCTAGAGCTTGTTGTTGTTGTTGTAGACTACGACAGAATGGCACATACCCACTCTGGGGGATCGGCACCACGTCATAATTCCATCCACCTTTTCCTTTTCTTCTACCGCTTTAAAACGCTTAGCCGGGACGCCGGCGTATTCGCCAACTGCAGCCTGTACAGCCACATGGCTTGAAACCACGGTGAAATCACGGTGACTAAAGATTGTCACAACGGCTTACCTAAAAGGGATAATAAATCCTCTTAAACGGCGTTATATGCCACTAAGCATCACGATTTGCGACCTAAAAGGGAAAAAATGGGGAAAAAATGAAATTAAAAAAACAATAAAATTACAGTACAGACAGCGGAGTCGAACGGCCGACCTTCCATACGCAACACGTGGCTCTAATCCACTGCGCCATAGCGGCGATGTCAAGCCGTCGTTCTGAATGAATATTTATAACCAGCCTTAATGTGGCTGCTACCTGCCGGTGGGCGGCGCTGTCATCGCTGGCTGTACTGACTGCATTTGGCGAACACGCAGCCGGGACCACAAGTGGCAGGGCCATTCTAGACAAGCTCCATCTGAGTGGAGACAGAAGGAACAATTGCCAATATCGACATGCTCGGAGAAATCCAGGACAATATAATCGTACCACCATTACCTAGGAATATGCATTCAATTGATCCCTCAGCGTGCCGGGCCAAACGGGCAGAAGCGCTTGAGAAACGCTACCGCTCCTACAAAGACGAAGACGTGGTCTACGTGCATGCCGCTGATTTTGGTAAGAACAAGATGACCCTCGCGGTTGTCAATAATAAACAACTTCAAAAAATAAGTGCCTGTATACCCTCGGGTAATCGGGAGACTGCAGAGGAAGCTGACATAGCACTGGCTTGTGTAGGCACAAAAGCTAGGTATATCATCACTGACTCCAAAGTTGCCGTACTAAATTTCAGCACGGGGCGGGTCTCCCCCCTGAAGAAAACAATTCTAAGCCATCATGTAATAGACCGAAATATTACGCTAGTCTGGACACTAGCACATGCGTCACTGCCTGGTAACGAGACGGCCCACTAGTTCGCCCGAGGCTTTTCCTCCCGGGAGGACCACAGCTAGGTGGTCCTCACAGACAGTGATCACATGATGGCATAGAGAGAAATTACACAGAACTACCGTTCGCAAAGAGCTAGACTTCCTCCAGCGGATAGATTCTTAACCAGATGCCAAGCCATCAGGTGGCGCCGGATACAAACTTCCACATTTCCAAACCTAGCCCTCTGAATTCATGTATCCAGGGCAATTTTCATAAAAATGCGCAAACTGCGAACCTAGTGCCAATTTGGACCATACGCTATGGGAATGTCCTCATGCTTCCCGGGAGGGACGACACATAAAGTCGAAAGACAAATGGGAGGCCTTACTACTGAGCTCCGACCCGGTGACTCAGCTTCAGCTCGTCTGCCTGGCCGAAGCCGCAGCCGAGAGCCAAGACCTTTCGGCCGTCGTCTACGCGGGTAGTCCTCTAGCTAGTCTGTTTCTATTGGGCATTAAAAGTTTTCCTATCCTATCGAGCGCGATCCGAAGTATTTGTGCATGTGCGAAGACTTCATATCAGTTCTTGTGCATAAAGAGTGTAGGTTGTCAACAGCTTCCGGCTTCAAGTCCGTCCTCCACTCCTGGACTATGAAGCCCGCAGAAACGAAATTTCTTTGTCTGTTTCAGCTCGTGGCTTTAATGCACATGACTATTCGTGAAAAAAACGAAAGTCGAGGATTTTGGCTCTGCTGACTTTTCCACCGCTACAGCAAGTCCTCACAGTGATTTGACACGAGTCAGCGGTGTGAACATACGTTTCTATTTGATCACGATCTACTTGTGGTTCAGTGGTGCCAGTCCTCGAATTCATCAAAAGCATGCTACGTTTAGTTGGATTTTCACTCGCAAGTTAACCGTCGCTTTTTTCCTCCTCAGAGAAAGATGGACGCAGCTGAAGCAACACTTTGCAGACTGTGTCTTAAATCGTTCCTCGCTTCTTTTCACTGAGCATGTGCAGCTAGCGAAAGGGTGGCCACTGAAACGCCGCACATTTCAGAACTTCATCCATTGGCATCTTAGATTCATGAAACTCCAGTACCCTAGATTTCAGTTTGAAAGTTTGCTGAGCTTCGAGTTCAATCTGGTGCTCATTTTCTGACACACTCCCTTGGGTAGCCGACTAGCAAGCCCGCTTTGTTAAAGGAATTTCACAACAGCCTTTACTTTCAGCAGTTGTTCACGCAAGTCAGGAAGCCGTTGAGCGAGAGCCTTCATAAAAATTCCTCCGGAGAAAAGGATTTAATATATGGGTACTACAATTCAACCTCAAGCAAAGCTTCACAGGTCATTAATATTGCTCGCTCCTTGACAGGCAAAAATCACCACATTATTTAGCCTACAAATCTTCGTGAATTCGCTTCCTTGCGAACTTGTGCATAATTTGTTGGCGTTCTCAGCCACCCTTTTTCTTCTGTGGGATAAAATCGCTGGTCAATAGTACTAGGTAAAAACAAATAACAGGTCCTGCTTACAGCTTCTATTCGACTTACAGGACGAAGACAAGTCCCCTTGTCGAAACGCTGGCTCAAGCAACCTGAGGTTTTCCCCTCCCTTGTTCATTTTGTGGTCGCCAAGGATCATCTACCACACCCTCTCTCTACCAGGAAATCTCTAGGACACGCTGGACACATAAAACAGCCTTTTAAAGTGCGAGCTTCAAAACCAACATGCGATTTGCAGGTTCCTATACAGATGAAGTCAAGAACACCTTAAAAATGAAAATATTGCCACACTGCTGACACTCTGCCGGCGCCACCTGGTGGCCGAACATTGTCTCCCAGCGCGTGGCCGAGCGTCCTCTTTGTCTCGCATGAGCTCGGCGGTTCGGCGAGCCTCGTCCTAGAAAACGGCTGTGCGTCCCGCTTCCTGCTGCGTTTGTCGGTGACAGTGTGGCATTCAGTAAACTTCGGCACTATTTCCAAAAGTGACAGGCTGCTTTCTTTTACTCATTTTTACTTCTACAGACCCGTTATTCCTAATTATGCATCTGGTTAGTTCTTACCTCGATTCGAGTGGCACCGTATGCTTTATTTCTTTTTTGCCTGACTGTTCTATCACCATACATATACTTATATAATTTCTATCAGAAGAGTGAAACTGTAATTATCACTCTTTTTTGGTGCTAAATTTTACAGTGATTCCGCGTGTTGCATTTCCTATCGGAGAGGGAAATTTCAAATGTGACCGTTCGTTGCAATTTTTATATTAAAAAAAAAAACTAGCAGTGCCGCTGTGAAGCTGGTCAGTGCACGGGAAGCCTGCGGCTTTGTGAAGCTGTCGCTGATAACAGCTTTTAATGCTGGCCTCCGGTGTCGAGTATGCTTTGCGTTGAACGAATAAAAGCATTATTGATTGCGAGCAGCAGCTCGCAGCTGTGCCGGCTCGCTACAAGCGGACGAGGCGGAGAGTGTATACAGCTTTACTAATGCGCCTAGTCTGGGGCCTTTACCACATTCACGCACGCAACGCACACACTTTCTCGCTCACGCGCTCGGTTGCTGGGCCGGAGGACGCGTGCGAGACTTGAGCGAGCGGCATGGGTATTTCCCGCAGACGAAACGCAAAAAAACCGGCTTCGGCCGCGAGGAGTATCTGTTCTCGCTTCGGCGAGCGCGGCTTCGGCCGCTTCTTTTTGAGCAGCGTCCGCTCCGGCGGACGCTGTTGTTGCTGCGACGCGCGTCTTTTCTTTCCTTTTTCTCTTTCCTCTGATCTTTTAACTCTCCTCTATCTGCACGTGGCAGCGGTGGTGGCTTGGCTCGAGCCAGTAGCAGGCCCGTGCAATTTCCTCTTCATCCTTCTCTCAGTCACAACAACAACAAAAAAACCGAGTTCTCTACTGGAGCTCTCTTCTTCCTTTCTTTCTTTCTCTCTTTCTTTCCTTCTTTCTTTCTTCCTTTCTTTCTTTCTTTCTTTCTCCGTTTCCCTCTTTCTTTCTTCCTTTCTTTCCTCCTTTCTTTCTTTCTTTCTTTCTTTGTTTCTTCCTCTTTCTTCCTTCCTCTTTCTTTCCTTCTTTCTTTCTCCCATTCTTTCTTCCTTTCTTTCTTTCTTGTTCAACTCCCATCCTCACGGCACGGTTGTGTCCGTCGAGACGGACAGACGTACACCGTTCAGACGGACACCGTAACCGTGCCGTGAGGATGGGAGTTGAACAAGAAAGGAAGAAAGAAAGGCAGAAAGAAAGAAGGAAAGAAAAAGGAAGGAAGAAAGAAAGAAGGAAAGAAAGAAATAAATAAAGAAAGAAAGAAACGGAGAAAGAAAGAAAGAAAGAAGGAAAGAAAGAGAGAAAGAAAGAAAGGAAGAAGAGAGCTCCAGTAGAGAACTCGGTTTTTTTGCGTTTCGTCTGCGGGAAATACCCATGCCGCTCGCTCAAGTCTCGCACGCGTCCTCCGGCCCAGCAACCGAGCGCGTGAGCGAGAAAGTGTGTGCGTTGCGTGCGTGAATGTGGTAAAGGCCCCAGACTAGGCGCATTAGTAAAGCTGTATACACTCTCCGCCTCGTCCGCCCGTAGCGAGCCGGCGCAGCTGCGAGCTGCTGCTCGCAATCAATAATGCTTTTATTCGTTCAACGCAAAGCATACTCGACACCGGAGGCCAGCATTAAAAGCTGTTATCAGCGACAGCTTCACAAAGCCGCAGGCTTCCCGTGCACTGACCAGCTTCACAGCGGCACTGCTAGTTTTTTTTTTAATATAAAAATTGCAACGAACGGTCACATTTGAAATTTCCCTCTCCGATAGGAAATGCAACACGCGGAATCACTGTAAAATTTAGCACCAAAAAAGAGTGATAATTACAGTTTCACTCTTCTGATAGAAATTATATAAGTATATGTATGGTGATAGAACAGTCAGGCAAAAAAGAAATAAAGCATACGGTGCCACTCGAATCGAGGTAAGAACTAACCAGATGCATAATTAGGAATAACGGGTCTGTAGAAGTAAAAATGAGTAAAAGAAAGCAGCCTGTCACTTTTGGAAATAGTGCCGAAGTTTACTGAATGCCACACTGTCACCGACAAACGCAGCAGGAAGCGGGACGCACAGCCGTTTTCTAGGACGAGGCTCGCCGAACCGCCGAGCTCATGCGAGACAAAGAAGATGCTCGGCCACGCGCTGGGAGACAATGTTCGGCCACCAGGTGGCGCCGGCAGAGTGTCAGCAGTGTGGCAATATTTTCATTTTTAAGGTGTTCTTGACTTCATCTGTATAGGAACCTGCAAATCGCATGTTGGTTTTGAAGCTCGCATTTTAAAAGGCTGTGTTATGTGTCCAGCGTGTCCTAGAGATTTCCTGTAAGTCGAATAGAAGCTTTAACCAGGACCTGTTATTTGTTTTTACCTAGTACTATTCACCAGCGATTTTAACCCACAGAAGAAAAAGGGTGGCTGCGAACGCCAACAAATTATGCACAAGTTCGCAAGGAAGGGTATTCACGAAGATTTGTAGGCTAAATAATGTGGTGATTTTTGCCTGTCGAGGAGCGAGCAATATTTATGACCTGTGAAGCCCTGCTTGAGGTTGAATTGCAGAGCCCATATATTAAATGCTATTCTCCGGAGGAATTTTTATCAAAGTTCTCGCTCAACGGCTTCCTGACTTGCGTGAACATCTGCTGAAAGTAAAGGCTGTTGTGAAATTCTTTTAAGAAAGCGGGCTTGCTAGTCCGCTACCCCAGGGAGTGTGTCAGGAAATGAGCACCTGATTGAACTCGAAGCTTGCGATGATAAAGTCGCCTTCGAAACAGTACGACGCCATAGTAAGACTTTTGGATGAGTGAGGTGACGAACTGATGGGGGAGGACAGTGCTGAAGGAAATCACTGAGTGAGGTCTTGGAGCCGTTAAAGGAGGCCAATGACAAACTCGGGAGGGAGGGGACAAACAAGTTGCTTTGCTTCTGCACTGTACTCTACAAAACTGAAAAATATCTTGCGACTATTTCTTTAAACAGACAGCTCAGCAAACTCCAAACTGAAATTTAGGGTACTGGAGTTTCATGAAGCTAAAATGCCAATGGATGAACTTCACAAATGTGCGGCGTTTCTGTGGCCACCCTGTCGCCAGCTGCGCATGCTCAGTGAAAACAAGCGAGGAACGATTTAAGGCACAGCTTGAAGTCCGTCCTTCACTCCTGGACTATGAAGCCGGAAGATGTTGACAACCTACACTCTTTATGCACAAGAACTGATATGAAGTCTTCGCACATGCACAAATACTTCGGATCGCGCTCGATAGGATAGAAAAACTTTTAATGTCCAATAGAAACAGAGTAGCTAGAGGACTACCCGCGTAGACGACGGCCGAAAGGTCTTGGCTCTCGGCTGCGGCTTCGGCCAGTCAGACGAGCTGTAGCTGAGTCTCCGGGTCGGAGCTCAGTAGTAAGGCCTCCCATTGGTCTTTCAGAATCAGAATCAGAATCAGAATCAGAATCAGAATCAGTCTTTATTTCTTGATACATGTTATGTGTCGTCCCTCCCGGGAAGCACGAGGACATTCCCATATACCATGTGGTCCAAGGTGGCCCTAAGGTCGCAGTTTGCGCATTTTTCTGAAAATTGCCCTGGGTACATGACTTCAGAGGGCCAGGTTTGTAAAGGTGTAAGTTTGTAACCGGCGCCAGCTGATGGTTTGGTATCTGGTTAAGAATCTATCCGCTGGAGGAAGTCTAGCTCTCTGCGAACGGTAGTGCTGTGTAATTTCTCTGTGACCCTCCAACAACCTCGCTCAGGTCCACCCGGAAGGAAAAGACTCGGGCAAACTAGTGGGCCTTCTCTTTAGCATGGAGTGGCGCATGTGCTGGCGTCCAGACTAGCATAATATTTCGGTCTATTACATGATGGCTTAGAATTGTATTCTTCAGAGGGGAGACCCGACCCCTGCTGAAATTTAGTATGGCAAATTTGGAGTCACTGATGACATACCCAACTTTTGTGCCTATACTAGCCAGTGCTATGTCAGCTTCCTCTGCAGTCTCTGGATTACCCGAGAGTATACTGGCACTTATTTCTGAAGTTGTTTATTATTGACTACAGTGAGGGTCATCTTGTTCTTACCAAAATCAGCGGCATCCACGTTGACCACGTCCTCGTCTTTGTAGGAGCGGTAGCGTTTCTCAAGCGCTTCTGCCCGTTTGGTCCGGCGCGCTGAAGGATCAATAGAATGCATATTCCTGGGTAATGGTGGTACGTTTATATTGTCCTGGATTTCTCCGAGCATGTCGACTTTGGCAGTTGTTCTGCTGTCTCCACTCAGATGGAGCTTGTCTAGAATGGCCCAGCCGCTTTTGGTCCCGGCTAAGCGTTTTAAAGCGGCAGACGAAAAGGAAAAGGTAGATGGAATTATGAGGTAGTCCAAGAAACAAGCTCTAGGGTTGCCCATCCGCACATCCACCCACCGTCTCCCAGAGTTAGGGATGTACAATAAATACCCTGGAATAAATTACGGAAGCAGTAAGAACGTCCCCAATCCCGCTCGAATCTGCCATCTTTCTCGCCCGCCGACTGGTCGTCTGGAACGCTTGCGCTGCCCATTTCCCGAATTCGCGCCCCCGCGACGCACTCGACCACGATCATTTCTCCATGGTATTCATACCTCTCCAGCGTGTAGAGCTACGTGCAGCATTCCGCGCGACATCCGGACATGGCTATCGAGACGAAAGTAACAACTACGAACCAACTTAGCATATCACAGAAACGGTTTTACACCTGACAAGCAGAAAAACAACAGAGACGATCAAAACTCTACATTTGATGAAAAGACACGCTGGTAGGCAGACTTACTCGAGGAAAAGGGTATTCGTTCTCTCTCGCAGAGGAGCAATGGGGTGCTCACCTAAGGCGCCGTCACTGCTGCGCGCAGTAAGAAGAAACACAAACACAGGGGCTCTTTGCGGTAGGGTCGTCTGCAGTTGAGAGCGAGCAAGGACAAGCCGTTTACTCGATGCAGCGAGGTTGAAACGCACTTTCACTGTTTCGAGTCTTTGTCAGCATCAAGAAAATCCAGACGGCGCCGTACACGCTGAACTCCGTCAGTTGGCTCTGGAGAAATGTCCTCTGTGCCCGGGGTGGAGCTCTAAGGCCATCACCATGCCCGTGGGGTTCCTCTATGTCAGAGAACTGCAGACGACGCCGGACGCGCCCAGCTGCCTTGATCCGCTCACGAGAAAGATAGTCCTGTCCCCTTTGACGGGCCCTCTGCCAGATCAGTAACTGTGGAATCCGTTCTACTACGTTGTTGTCACGCGTAACGTCGTCGTGATGCTCCAGCGGTTGATCTGCGTGCGCCATTAAGTGCTGCCGGCCAGCGCGACGCCTTTCGACACGTCTGTGTGCACCGCGGTCCTTCGCCGAGAGCGCACCACGGACAAAGACACAGGGAGCAAAGAGAAGGGGCGACGCTTTGGAGGCGCGCGAATGCCTGCGACATCGCTGCAGGCCATTTTTTATTTCTGTTATTTTGCTATTGATGGCTGCATAGGCACTCCTTGCCGGAACGGGTACGCTGGCCGGGAAAAAAAGAAACAATTAAGAAAGGTAAGTGAAAAAGGTAGCGACTCTTCGGCGCTGCGCGGACGCGTGTGACTTCGCGACCGTCATTTTTTATTTGTTTTCTTTTGCTGTTGGCGGCAGCATTAGCCACCTGTTTGTTACGGGCGGTTGCCGGAACGTGTACGCTGGCCGGAAAAAAAAAAGAGGAACATATAACGGAGGCAAGGGGAAAGGTATCTGAGGTAGATGAAGTCTAAAATTTTGATACGTGGATTGTTTGACACAGTCAAACATTAAAAGGCTGATTTCGTTTATTGTTACGATTGGCCAGCGGAGTAATACAGGGCGCTGCGGAACACGGTCCAGTGTTAGCAACTGCTGTTTTTTTTTTCTTTTTTAAGTTGTATCCTACTATATCACTGCCGCTTGCAGACGACAGTGGGTAAGGAGAGAGAAAATGAGAACGACGATTAAAAGACGCACGTCGCAGCCACTGTGTGCGTAGAAGCGGCAGCGGTCACTACGTGCAAGCCATCCCAGCTGGTCCACCCCCTTCCCTCTCCCGCACCTTTTGTCTGCACGCCGATATTGCAACCTCGCCTACTGAGCGAGCGGCTAACCCAGCTGCGGCTGCTGTGTTCGCCTCTCCTGATCTCCCCGCCTACGTCACCCAGCCCGCGCGCAGCTGCGTCGGCCAAAATTTAACAATAATCGCGTCGGCGCGCGTCTGTTGAAGCTCATTTGTCATTCTCATTGTTTGCGTGTTTTTCTTTTATGTTCTCGCCTTTTCTCTTTGGCACCTCTAATGTGATTCAATTAAAGCCCCCTTTTACCGGCAAACAAGCTCGCGCGATGTATTGTCACGCCTCTGTGCTCGTCCCGATGACTTAGGACAGATTGCCAGCGTTACCATGCCACATTTTATTTTTGCGAGTAGTTTTTGTGGTTTATAAATTTCCACCTTTGGCATTTGCAGGCGCAGGCTTTGACTCTTCCCGCATTTATTCCTTAATTTGTTTTGACACATGCCAGTATTTAAGGCACGAGGCTCTATAAGAGGCAGAGAGAACGTGTGTTTCAATTCGCGTCCAGGATCACGGAACGACTTCGCAACCTTTATTTCCCTTCGACTGTTGTTCCTTTCTCATACTTTCCAAAATTACTATAATTTTCTTGACTTTCAGTCTTCAGACCACTGAGTGGGCTTTGAGTGTACGGGTCTAACTACGCGGTGCGATACTTCCACAAAGTTGCTTAGTGCGGAAACGTGGGGGGGGGGGGGGGGGGGGGGGAGGAGAAGAGGGAGAGATGGCAACGGTTGCTACTGTGGGCTTGTCACTCGTGTTTGAAATTTTTCACGGGACGATGAAAACGGCACTTGATTTGCAGGGAGAACATTTTTATACCAAAATGAAAGCAATATGATATCATATATTCAGAGGAGGTTTTCTATCCTCTCAGCGTTTTTTTTGCCGATATAATTTGCAGACCGCGTGCGTTTCTGAAAGGCAATTTTGATTTAGGCTTACTTTGAAAAACTTGATGCACCAGATATTTACAATGTTACTTTAAGCAGCATGCTTCCACAGCCGTTGGATAGAGCGATTGGGGAAGCCAACGGTGCCCTGGACTGAGGACAGCGACTACACCAGTCCTCACTAACCCCTGAGGCCAATAAAGTATTTAATCAGCATCACCCAGGAACGTGAGTAATGCCGCATTCGCGCTCTTGCTAAAGCACCTGCTAAAGCTGTCTTCGTTGTGAGCATCAGGATGCGTCGCAAAACTTCAGCTTGATATTGACAAAAGCTCTACAGCGCAAGCGGCATAAGAAATGTTTTCCGCTCTTGGACAGTTCCTTTTGGTGTACTATTAGCGCGTCCCTCAAGCTAGGTATACCTTAGTAGCAGCGGCATTCAATTACTAAGCAAGAGTTAAACGGATCTCTATCGAAGCGCCAGGCAGAAATTTCGATTGAGGCGCAATGGAAAAAATGTTTCTATGGTCAAATTTTGATGCATGGAAAAAAAAAAACACATATGGTCGAAAGTAATTTCGAAAACTCTACTACACGAATCGAATTAAAATTCAGGGCAGGAATTGGTGACCTTTGTTGAACGTTCACGTGGATACCGTAGTGTGGTGACTGAAGATTTTTTTGACTCATAACTGGCTTGGAAGAGGGCATGCATTTTCTGTTCATTCTTGAAGCGACCTCTTCTACAATAGCGCCCGCACGGAACAGCGACAACCAACTGATCGTTTCAGCCTTCCAGAGTGACACAGCCTTTGAAGCTCGACGTGCTGCAGTAATGTGCGGGTACGTTGGCTGCACCAGGAAGTTCATACACACCCAAGCTGCCGCCCAAAATATATAGACAAAATGACACATACACAGCACGTTCCTGAAGCTCAAAACTAGATTTTCTATTCTCTGACATTACCACCATATGGAATCGGTGCCATTCAGCAATATGTAGGCATTTTCCTCGGTTTACCCAATGCAGCACAGGACTCATTAATCAGACACGTAAAGCCTGATTACAAACATTATAACTTAACATGCTGTCACCTGTCAATCGTTAAGGAAACGCGTCGATGTGGAAACGCTTACCTTTAGCGCAACAACGGCACATTTCTGGACGTTATCGTGCGTACATGCATGACATGTGTTATATTAAAAATAGTTTAATGCTACGTAAAAGTTCAACACAGTCTCAGAGAACGCTGCGTAGAGTTCAAAGCGAAATGTTACTTCTGTCGAAGATGTGCGCGTATGCAAGTGCAGTTTTGATGCATCGGACGGCATTCACCTCTTCAAAAAATATGCCTGAGGTGTTTCAGGGAAGCTGGCCACTAATTCCTAAAAATAGGGTTTTTGACTTAAAGACGGGCCTTTTGGGGAATAGTAATAATACCAGTGTTGGTGGACGTCAGAAAACAGGCGAATGACGCGAAGTTGTTAAGTCATTAACTAAATTATAATAGTTGACTTTTTAACTATTACCGACTGGATTTATAGCCACATTTATAGCTGGATTGATAGATTTATAGCCGGCCGTTAGTAAAAGTCATATTAGTTTTTCGAATTCTGAAAACGGAGTTACCCTCGCCGCTGTGGCTCGACTAATTTGAGCCATATTCCTCGCGCCATTCGAAAACCGCGTGCTTTGACGGCGGAGAGCGGCGTCAATAAAATCCCAACACTCCGTTACGCACGTACAACATTCCCTGCCCCATCCGCGACGGAGAAGCGAAATGGTGAAAAGCGGGGAACAGCTTGAATAAACTCGGCGTATTGGCAGCCTTGCAATCAAGTTGAGCGTTTGCCTTTATGTGCGTGTCCTCTTGTCGTCCTTGTTTCTGCCGTGCCCTTCTTCGCATAGCCGGTAGCCCACACCTTTGCTTCTTTTTCGCTTCTGTCTTTGGCACGGTAATGCAGAAAGTACCTACAGATTGAGGAGTATAGTCACAGTGTGTTGTGTTGCCTTAGTGACACGGCACATACCAGCGACCTGGGGTATAGGCCTGAGGGATACGTCACGATTCTGTGAGGAGGGCCAAGAGAAGACTGTAAACTGTTGCCATGCTAATGGATATGCTTTGGGTAATTAGTATGTGGTTGTTTGTTTGTTTTGTTTTGTTGGGGCTTAACGTCCCAAAGTAACTCAGGCTATGAGGGACGCCGTAGTGAAGGGCTCCGGACATTCCGACCACCTGGGGTTCTTTAACGTGTACTGACATGGCACGATTAGAATGACCCAGCGTATATCTCATCACCATCATCAGCCTGACTACGTCCACTGCAGGGCAGAGGCCTCTCCCATGTCTCTCCAATTAACCCTGTCCTTCGCCAGCTGCGGCCACCGTATACCTCCGCAAACTTCGTAATCACATCTGCCCACCTAACTTTCTCCCGCCCCCTGCTGTTGTTGTTGTTGTTGTCCTCTAGATAATGGCGCGTACCCACTACGGGGGATTGGCCAAGACACAGGCGGCAACTGATAGGTGTACAAAATGTTAAACAAGAAAATAATGGTTATGAAAAATAAAATAATTATGATATTAATAGCAATTAGGAAATAAATGAAAGGATCTCAGATGTGTAATTGAAACAGTCTAAACAAATGCTGTGAGATCGGTGACTGAAATAGAGAACGGGGCTAAATATTCCACGTTTCAGAAAGCTTTCGTTCCAGAGGAATATTGATCATGAGAAAGAGCAGAGTTTAAGACGGCAGCCGTTTAGTGTCTGTAAGGAAGTTTTGCATGGCGGAGAGCACATTCCAGTTGCTGTGCCCAAGGGAGGAAGCCCCAAGAGACAGAGCAACCCCGGCAGACAGACTTAGACCAAGCTGTCGTAACGGAAGCTCCAGCAGGCGGCTCCGTAAAGAGGAGAAACGGCGGCAGGTCAACAAGAAATGATCTATCGTTTCGGGTTCTCCGCAGAACGGGCACAATGGGGAGACCGCCAGACCAGATCAATAAAGGTAGAAGTTTAAGTGAGGCACGCGACAACGTAGACGCGTGAAGGAAACCTCAAACTTGCGTGATCGCCACCCTTTACTGCACCACGGGTAAAGGAGATGCCGGAATTCGGGAGAGGAGGTCAGAGCTGATGCTGCGAATTCTTTCAAGAGCAGATACCTGCGAAACCTGGCCGCCGTAATATATGCGCTGGGTGGAAGCACAGATACGACTCGGCCTTGAAGAGATGCCTTCGCCAGGGTATCGGCAACCTTATTCAAATGGATTCCTCTGTGCCCAGGCACCCAGACCAACCGTAATGAACACACGTGGGGTGGAACCAAGCATATGAGTAACCGAAGAGCCTGAGATGTTGTAGATGCGGTGAGAGAGGAACACAACAATAATGAATCTGTCATAATTATGACAGATGACAAGGAGCTGTTTAATTTGCGCAACGCTTAGACCACTGCTAGAAATTCGGCCAAATAAATAGGGGTGTAATCGGGAAGGCGGAGTGAGAATGACCAGTCAAGGGAGATGGAGAAAATGCCAACACCGGCCTTTTCTTCACACTGTGAGGCGTCTGTCGCTATGAGCACAGGAGATTTAAAGCACAGCAGGTAATCCTGCAATAAACCGCTGAGCAAATGGAAAGGCATTAACTTTGCATGTTTTGGAAAGATGTCATCGAAGACAATCTGAATAGATGAAGAACTGGCGCATACCGGACGGATGTCCGAAATGCGGACGTTTAAGGGGACAAGGAGGGACTGCACAAAACATATCTGAGGGGTACGGAAACGAGACCAGGATTCGTTGAAAAATGGCCGAGGCTGACGAAGGAAGATCAAATTGGAGGCATGAAGCGAAGAATCGCACATTCTTACGAACGTTTTCACCGTTAAGAGCCGAAATCTAGAAGTCAATGATGGAATACGCGCTTCCAGGTACAAAACGGAATTCGCCACAAATTTTGGAAGGCCCAAACAAAGGCGCAACGCCTCCCGCTCCAAGAGAATCAAGGGGCGAAGTTTATACGCTGGCGCACCAGAGAATAAAACACAGCCGAACTCTAAGACTGGACGGACGTACATTCTATAAATCATAAGAAGTGAGTGTCTTCTCATGCCAGAACGAATACTGCTCAGCCTACGCAGCATACCGACTGCTCGGACTCCTTTCGCAGTGATCTGCTCGATATGCCCCCCCCCCCCCCCCCCCAGGAAAGAGAAGGATCATAAGTTACTCCGAGGTATTTGACACTTTGCACTTGAGGAATTACATGGTTCCGGTAAACAATAGAGATATTAACGGGACGAGAGAGCGGAAAAACCAATAAAGCACATTTATTGACATTAAGGGACAGATTAATGTCTCCTAACCATTGGTCTAGGACATTCAGGTAGGACTGTAAGGACTGGTACAAAGAGGAAATGTCGTTCTCTGAAGCAAAAAAGGCGATGTCATCAGCATACACATAGATGGACACCTGAGGACTACAGGGAATACTGCTGAGTAAGATGTTGAAAAGTACAGGGGAGAGGACCGCCCCTTGGGGCACACCTCTCGCTTGTCGAAATTTGCTTGATGAAACACCGTTCTGGAAGCAGTAAAATTCCCTGTCAGCAAGGAATTCACCAACCCAAGCCACAAAGTATCTCGGAAGTCCTACTGCCTGTAGTCTTTGCAAGAGCGATCCTGTGTTCAACGCTGTCATAAGCTTTAGATAAATCGAAAGTAACAAGAGCTGCGTATTGGTTTCGGCGACGAGCTAACTGTATGCGGCTCTACAGATCGGTATGGGCACACCATATAGAGCATCCTGGTCTGAAACCAATCTGGCAAGGGTTCAACAACCCAGTCTCTGAAATAACAGACATTATTCTACCATGCACCACCCTCTCAATTAACTTAACGAGATTCGAAGTTAAAGAAATTGGCCTTATATTGTCTAACACATAACCATCTCCCTGCTTTTTAAGCACTGGGATAATCTTTGCTAGACGCCACTCATTTGGAATCCATGGCCCCCTGAGAGAGTAATTTATAAGTGCCAGTAAGTCGGTGGGAGATTCCTCGAACAAAATTTTAATCATAGAAGAAGTCACACCATCAGGGCCAGGGGCCGCGGGTGGAAGGCGGGATACAGTGTTCGAGAGCTAAGCTTGCCTTCTATTGGCGTGCGCTAACTTCGTCGTCTCTTGCACTTGACCAGCGTTGGCCGCGCGGGCGCAGGGGGGTAAAGAATAAGGCCCGAGTGGCACCGCTCTCGCCTTACTCTTCTCTCTCTCTCTTCCCTGCTCGTGCTACTGCGGTTGCAGCACCACGGCCAATGCTCAGACCAGGAACGGGCGTATAGCAGCTGCGCCGTAAAACTCCATAACATGCAGGGTTATTTAGGGCTTTTGCGACGCGTCGGCCGGAGAAGAAAAAGACACTTTAGCCGCGCGCCTAGCGGCCTGTTTGAAACAATTTGCCTATTTAGTTATTCGATACGCCAGAACCCTTTCTCTTCCTCTCTTTCAGCGCCGCCGACACCGGAACGAAAGCGCGGCTGTGCGTGCGCCCGTTGACATTGACGAATCACTCCCTTTTTGCACCTGAGCCGGCGACGCAGCTGAGGGTTCCGGCCGACGGGCATCGGCGCTGTTGTTTTCCAACGACCGCTGTGCACATCTGGCGCCTGCGTTGCGTTAACTCCGTCGAACTCTCTGGGCTGCGCGCGCCAGAATTGCACAACTCTACAGCCCAGGGCTCTTTGACGAAAGAAGGCACAGTGTGTTTGCCAAAATTGTAACCGGGGAGAAATCGCCACCCATGCGCACATCCTCTGGGGTTGCGCGGGAAATCCGCCCCCACGAACCTTACTGCCAGCTCCCTCCGAGGAGGGATGCAACAAACTCCTCAGAAGGCCAGACAAGAGCATCCAACTGGCACTCATTCCGTGGGCCCAGGAAGTCGCCCCCCCCCCCCCCCCCCCCCCTGGGGGCCACACGAAGCCCACCTGCCCTAAATGCCGCCAATCTATGGCAATAAAGTTGTTTCTCTCTCTCTCTCTTAAATAATTTGAGCCAGAAATGCCGCTCTGACAGTAGGGAATTCGTACGCATCAGCACATTCAGAGGGAAAAAAACGTGTCTGGAAATTCGACAATTCGTGCACCAAATCAACCAAGAACGAATGATAATAATTAAAAAGAACATGAAAAAAATAATATTTAAAACCAAGAACAAAAACATGCCAACTTTAGCGGAATACAACAGCTCGCCACATTTAGCGGAATTTCAATGCAGTGGAATCAGAACAGAAAACGTGTGGATGAATTCGACAATTCCTACGCATATTAACACAAAAGAATAATGATTAACAAAAACAATAACCGAAAGGCAATTTTAGAAAGCAGTAAAAAAAAACAGAGAGGAGACGACTGCCGTGGAGGCATCAGTGCTTTCGCATTCTCCCAATGCGGGTGATCTCTAACGTTTTTGGCCCCGTGGTGGGCGAAGACAGCCCGTGGCGCGAAGCAGCCTACGCTCTGTCCTGCTGCCGAAGCGTCGCACGGGCAGCCAAGCGAGAGATATGTGCATGTTGCGCAATCCGCGCACCACTCGCGGGCAACTCGTCTCCAACACAGGCGTGGACGTTGAGGCAACCTAGCCCTGTCTCGTGCATGGTGCCATATACATTGGCGCGATGCGGAACCCAAGGTAAACAGTGAGGGCGGCGGATGGTAGTGGTACTGGACGCTGCATCCGGCGGCCCGAACGAAGCTGTGGTGCGGAGGATTGGTTGGACGAGACGAGACTTTATCGTACAACGTGGTTCAGTCTCTAGAATGAAAGAGAGAAAAAACTTTATTGTCATAGAATGCAGGAATTTAGGGCAGGTCGGCTTGGTGTACGAGTACCAGTTGGATTCTCTTGTCTGGCCTTCTGAGGAGCTGGTTCCATACCTCCTCGGACGGAGCTGCCAGTAAGGTTCGTGCCGGCGGGTTTGCCGCGCAGCCCCCCCAGAGGATATGCGCCTGGGTGGCCATTTCTCCCTGGTAACAGTTTAGCAGACAAGGAAGGGGGAATGAGGGGCTCGTTATAAATATGAGAGAAGCCAACAGCCACAGAAACCAAGGGGCACAGGGGATTTTCAATTTATTTATTTATTTTGTGGTGTTGATCAATTTATAATATTACTGAATATGTTATTGCTTAAAGCTAATTGATTAGAAAAGCTTTAGGCAGACAAGCTCGTATTCCCCGTCTGGGATGAGTGAAAGTCTGGAATGGCTAAGGATGGAGTGTGTCTGCAACCTACGGAGCAAGGTGGCTCGCGCTTGATTTAATGTGCTAAGCCAACACTGCAAAGGATTTCATGCTTACGTATACTCTTGACCATGAGAGAGACAGCGCACATTTCTTGAAGAAACGGGAATCAAGTTCGACTTTTCGAGGAAATTCTACGCGGACGGAGTGGGGGCCTACCCTTGGCTTCTGTTTTCCCTTAAATCCGCCCTTGCTCATGAGGTTAGCATTCGCGTGGCGGGGGGTTCTACTTGCAGCATGTGGTTACGTTAAGTGCCCTCCCAACAAACACAAAACCTCCTCAAAATCTCCCAAAAATGACCCATCGGGACATCTGGAATCTCCCCAGGAGGTGCTCATTTTTCCCGAACACATCTAAAAAACGTCCCCACAACTAGCAATGTCCAAAAAGTTGTGCGTCCCATGGAAAGCCCCAAAAGGTTAATGCTCGATTTCTCGGCTCTGGTTCAATAAAATTATTCCTCCTTTTTCATGCAGCCTGCAGGCATTCAAGCGCACATATGTGCCAAATTTCAGGTGCGTACTTACGTTACAGGTGGTGTAATCCACCTTTCCACTCGTCTGAATGCGTGCAGGCTCGGCCGTTCTGCACTTATCCGTTTACGTGAAATGCCCTAGCATTTTGCACACAAAGGAAATATGAACTCAAAAAGTAACCCGATTTGGCCCATATAAGAGCAAAGAGCAGCGCCATACAGAAGTAATTTCAGTTTACTAGCTGTGCTCTTAGCACGAATTGCATCCTGTCGTCCACGCCGGCGACCGCACCATACACCACCACAATCAAAATGCATTCATGTTTCAATCAAATAAAAACAATACAGACCGAATTGAAAGTCCGTGCCGAACAAAACTCACGCGTAACGGCGCAAATCTGAATGAATACAAACAGCAGACGCAAACGTATGCACCATTTAATACACAGTGTACATAACACTACGGCGCCATGCATATAATGATGGCCACTTTTTTCTCCAGCCCTGAGAAATCTGCAATATGAAGCAAGTAAAACAGAATACGGGCTGAAAGTTGATGCACCTTAAACGAGCAGTCTAAGGGCTACAAAAGCAGATATGCACACGCAAAAGCAAACGTATGTAAAGAGCAACTTGGGTGACAAAAGAAAAGACGAGATGGGCGTACGCTGCAGACACGCAGTTTCAGGTCACGGATTTTCTTCAAGTTGAAACCCCCCTCACGCTTAGAGACTCGGAGCAAGCTTCAGCGACGTGTTATCAAAAAAGAAAAAAAAATATTAGTTCTACTGGGCCAAAATAAAAAAAAAGTGCGAAAAGGGCCTGCAGTATGCTTAAATAAATAAATTAAATAATTAAAATAAAGAACATACCTTGACGACGTTGCCTACGGAAACCCAGGGATGAAATGCAAGGCTGCAACAGCTAAAACCATAAATTAAACGCAGGCTTCTGTCCTGCGCCTTCTCACAGCACAGCGAGCGCTAAAACATACGCGTTACACCCTCGTAACGATCCTGGGAGTTTTATTTTCTTGTGACTAAGTGTGGGGATAAGACTGCTTGGAGCCAGGCGGGAAGGTGAACGTGCTCAGGTACGTGCGGTGGCGCGCTGCATCCATGGTGCGGCAGACCGCGCATGCGGCACAGTCCAGCTTGGGAGTCGAGATCAAGGCACGATTAATCCAGTGGGAGAGAGTCAATATAACCACGCGAACACTGCACAAACTATACCGCTGCGGCAGGATGGCTTCGCGGTGGCGAAGTAGGTAGAGCAGGCTAATCCATGGGTACTCGTAGAAAGAGAGTGGTGGGTCTCCGAAGGTCCTTCCCGCCTCAGACCGTAGTAGACGGCCACGCTGCCACCACCAACGTGCTGCAGTCGTCGGAGGCGCTGAGGAATGCAGGGTGCGTGCGAGGAGTCACCTATTGCCACGAACTCCGCTGCCGCGAACGCCGCCTCGCACAGCGGCATCAGTAGGGCCGTGGAGCTGCGCAAAGGACTTGCGATGCGCCGCCGCGGCATCAGTTCCAAAAGGAATGGTGTGGGCACGCCGAGGTGCGCGGGAAAACTTCCGTGAATGCGTAGCTACGAAGTCCACGACAGCCTAGTTGGCGCAGTGACGAGAGCAAGAACTGCCGCGCGCTGGGGCTTGTGCTCGAACGTCTCGGGCAGCGCGAATAAGCGCGCGCAAAATGGCGTCCGTCCAGCGAGGAAGCCGGGCGAGCGACGGGAGGCCATTACTGCATTTCTGCTTGACAGCGGCGCAGCGAGGAGTGCCGATAGTCGGAGACGCCTGGAGGGACCACCACATAATGTTGAAGTTGGGCGCAAGCTGGGAAAACGCTAGAAGACGTGAAAGCTGGTGACCGCCGCCGCCTGCCTGCAGCATGGAGCCGACGGCCCACGTGCGAGAAACGCATGCGCCGAGAGAGATGCGGGGTTTACCGTTTCCTTCGGCTGTTCGAATGAAAGTGCTGTTTCATCTCTCAAAACGGCGAGTGCAAGAGGAAAACCTCTCCCCGCAGCTTGTGGCGCGAGGGAGAGAGAAAAGAGAGCGAGCTGTCAATTTTTATTTCTTTTTGAAAACCATTGGTCCCGAAAACGTTATACCCAGTTACCTTTCTGGGACCAAAATGCATTAATTCTTTTTTGTTGCTGCTTAAAACTCTCGAAAGAACGTTTCTAGACCTTTAGTGGGAGCACTGCCTTTTTTCTTGTGTGTCTATGTCTTGCCTCTATGGTCTGGAAACGTTTGATAAATGCTGTACTGGGACTGGGACATTCCATCCTTTTTTGGAGTTTCGGAGGAGGTTTTGTGTTTGTTGGGCTATAATCACTCGAGTGAGGTCGGTCCCTGTGGTTGTGTTAGCTCTGTCATATGGGGAACCCAGATGGCTTAATGTCTATTGTGAGAGAAACCCCGACCCTATGGGTAGCCTTTATATAAAATGAAACCATTTTATTTAGTAGTGCAAGGCGGTGCATACTAGCGGCGTCACAGCTGTAAGCTGGTTTTCTGTTTACATCCTGTTACGGAGCAATTGATGATGATTGCAGCACTTTCCGAGGTTTGAAATGTGTTCGCAATCCAAAGTGTGAGCTGACCACCATGTTTCTAGAGCGCTATGTCAGTGCACGTTAAAGAACCCCAGCTGGTCGAAATTTCCGGAGCCCTCCACTACGGCGCCCCTCATAGCCTGAGCCGATTTCGGACGTTAAATCCCCATAAAACCAAACGAAACCATCATAAACGGCATGAGTCTGACGCAAGAAGTGTTACAGCACTATCTTGTTCCGCTCACGTCCTCTCGTTTGTATTCATGCTGATGCTGTTTTTTTTTCGGTGACCAAACGACTCGTGAAATGAATCGAAGCGGCAGGTTTCTCTCAGATGGACGTGGTAGGGGATGCGCAAACCGAGCTTACCACAGTATGCGACACATTCCTTGAGGCAAAGTACCACTTGAACCGACTCGTACTATAGAGCTGATTAAGAAAATAAGAACATGGTCAATGTACATAGGCTCTGCAAAGGTCACATTTTTCGCATTTCGAAGTAGTCTAAGAAATAGCTCACTAAATACCTTTGGCTTAACTTAACGAAAAAAAGTTTATTTTGAAGTTTGATGCTTATTTTTACCCCAGAGAAAAACTGATACATGAGATTTGAATTGTCAAAAGCGGCAGAAAGTGGAGACCCTGGGCACCTGTGCTCAAAACCCGTTACACTGTCCTCCGCTTCTCGCGAGCACGTCTATAAATAACCCGCGCTCGTTCTGCCGCCTGCTCGACTGGCTGCTTTCCGGAGCCTCCCGTCTCGCACGCGCCGGCCGCGAACTCCGTCGCATCCATGCACGCCCGAACGCGACGCCCGCGACCGCGACCCCTCCACCCTGAGGGTCACGCTGTCTGTCTCGAGCGCGTAGGTGTGCGCGCAGCAGCCTGCGTGGAACCAGCCTGATAATCAAGCATGTGACACCAACACAAAAATCAAGAAATTTCTGCCGAGACAAAAGTCAAAACAACGTGGCTCACCTAAAATATTCTACAAAACGGTTTCGCGCTCAAACCGCGCAAATTCCAGTGAGAAGGGCGCTACTCCACAATTACTGAACGGACGCGCGCGTCGAAAAACTTACCCAGAAAAGCGGAGGCGGTGTGGGTATGCGTTGCGGTGCTATGCGGCGCAGCACGAAAAGCGCAGTCACAGCCGCGCTCACGGCAAGAAATAACTCAAGACCCTGGCGGTCTCAGCAGTCGAGTCGCCTCTCATGGACAGCAAACTACGACCCATTTACTTCACACGTTGATCGCACATTAAAACAGAGATCGCGACAAGGTCACTCTTCAACGTGCTCGTCGGTGTCACGGAACTCCAAGCGTCGCCGTGCACGCCCAGCTCTTGCAATGCGCACTGCAGACAGAGTTCTTTGGCCCCGGCGGCGAGCTGCCTTCCAAAGCAGTACCTGTGACACGATCTCTGGCCTGTTGTTCTGATCAGGGGTTCCAGCGATGCGCATGTCGGGGCGATTAATGAGGTCATGGACGTTCTCTTCTGCCTGCACTTCCTGTTCCATGGGCCTGGCGGGGTGGTTCTCAAGTTCCTGTGGTTGATGTTCCTCCTCCATCGTAGTTCCAATTAAGTGAGGGTGCAATGACGCCTGGAGAGGTGGCTGGGGACCGCCGCTTCTCTACTCCGTTGTATGCACACAGCGAGAGCGCTCCACTCGAAACAAGAGGATTAAGGGAGAGCTTCCCAAGTAGTCCGTTCTATGCACGCCCGCGAGAGCGCGCAGCTCGGAACAAAAATAATAAGAGAGAGCTTCGCAGATTCGCTCAGAGGCCGAGGCGGCGAAGAGCGGCGCACGTATCAGCATCGAGAACGGCCGCTATACAGAAAAGAGCCGTCACCTAGCGGGGGAAGGAGCGTCAGCGTTTAGAGCTGCGCTCGCGCCGCTAAGCATGTGCAACGTTTACGCCGGTTGAGGACAAAGGCGCTGCAATGCCTGCCTGTCACGTGCCTGAGTGTCGGTGGAGCACGACGGGAAGAGAGCTGGACGTAACCTTCAACACGCATGTACATTGCATCTTGATTTTGTATTTTTTTTTTGAAGTGAAGTGAAGTGAAGTTTATTTTTGACATCGATTTGTCAGAGGGGACGGAACAAAAGGACAATCATTTTTTGCCTGACGTGGCCCCGTCACCCGTTACATTGCTCAGGCGGGTGACAAATTACACAGCAAAGTACACAAAGCAAAACAAGAAAAATAACAACATCGCATACGTACTACATGAATTATATGTAACGATCAATGAGTCATTTCACTACCAATGACATGAAATGCATGCTCGCAGAACATATCGCACGGCAATGAATGAACGTGGTATTCATACCACCCCATTCATGGTTCTTTCTCAGATCGTTGTCAATATAAGTGAATTCGCATATGTCTTATTGTTTTCAAACAGGTTTCCCAAAGATCCACGGCGAAGGAAGCCGTAGACTGATGCCATCAGTTAAGGTCAAAGCGACTGCGAACCAGCTAAATGGGCGTGTGTATATTCTGCGGAAGCGCCTCGACAGGTCATTCACGCCCATAGTGAGCTTGTGCAGGGATGCCGTCCCTGTTGCGAGAAACTACAGTTGGATAACTGCGTTAAAGTTTGCAAATAAATATTCTTTATTGGAAAGATCCGACGCTTAATTACGTACTTCTACCGTGGCATGTTTTTTGTTATTGTGCAAGGTATGGAGAATAAATGTTGAGAATAAATGGCGTTAGACATTACGTGTAGCACAGCTCCGGTGCTTTCGTCGCATGGTGATCGCTGTTAAGGTACGCGTTATTACATCCAATTTTACTGCGGCTTATTGCTGAGAAACCTTCTAATGAGATTGTAATTAGTGACGAAGGCTCATTTCTTTGCGCACCACCTCATTTTTCAACAAAATAAAGAAAGCCATGAAAAAAAATGAAAAACCAGCCACTGTTAACATTAATTTGGTCCATGACACACAGTTTTCTGCGTTATGGAGCATTAAGATTTGTGCACTGCGTAGTGCTCTTTTTGGCACATCATTGCCAGTTATTCAGTAATAAATTCTAGTGTGCAAATGTGTCGCCTGTGTTGAGGCACCTAGCAGTAGTGCTTGCCTGCGCGTTTTTTTCTCATCTCAGCACAAAGCATCAACAAAAGAAAAAAATATCAAATTAGTGTGCAGAGCACTGCGTTTCATTACAAGGGTGTTCATTCAGTCATAAAGTAATGGTTCCGTGAAGCATAGAGTAAAAGTCATGTACTTAGTATAAGCGGGAGTGTGCACACGACGCGCACTCTTAGGGGTTTAGCCCGGTCAGCCTATGCAATCTGAAGGCCCCAATCCTGCTCTCCCTTCTCATAACATGGTAGACCAGCTACATTAGCAGTGCACGGCTCTCCTCTACCTTCTCCAATTAATGTACACACTGCAGGCCTGAGCCCATTGGCTGCGTTCCATTCAGAGTCTCAGATTGTTACGTCTGTTCGAAAACATGCATCCTGTTAAATATATCAAGGCTGGTATTCCGTTATAAGCACGTGATGCGTCTCATTGCTCAAATCCTACAGACACCCTTTTCGCAGCAGCAAGGGCATGGCACAAAAGCTGTCGAAATTGATCAGCAAGACGCCCAGTCGGAAATGTCAGCTTAAAACGGCACTTCTCGAGCCTCTCCACTGCAACAGATATTTCATGACAGTGCCTTGTTGTGACTACTATAGCTGTTCGAAGCATGAGAGTGACTTATTTACATTGCAACAAGAGTAACGAACAGATGAGTTTGTCTGCAAGGCATTATTTCCAGGAACCAGCCCAGGGGAAGTTTCGTTCGAAGCGCCTTAACACACAAGTAATATTTATCAGGACAGCAAGAGCAGCTAGCAACAGCAATAAGCAGGTGCATGCAGCCACTGTAAGCAGCATCAGCAAGCAGAAGGAGCAACAACCAGCTGCGGCAGGAGCGACCAGTGGCAACACGAAGCAGGAGCAGGAACTAGCAGCAGGAAGCGCCAGCTAGCAGGGACAGCACTCAACAGCAGTAAGCAGCAGCAAAGAGCAGAAAGCGTGATACAGGCTGCAGCAGCACCAGCAACAACAGTAAGCAGTCTCTACAGCAAATTAAAGGAGTCCCAAGCAGCAGGTACAGAAAGCAGCAACAGTAAACAGCAAAAGCAAGTAGCTGCAGGAAGAAGCAGCAAGCAACCAGCTGCACCAAGAAACAGGAGCACTTAGTAGCAGCAGGAAGCGGCTGCAAGAAGGAACAGCAACCAGTAGAAGTAAGCAGCAACAACTAACAGAAAGCGTGAGGACTGCAGCAATAACCACAAGCAGCAGTAACAGCAGCAGCAATAAGCAGCCCTTACAGCAAACTCAAGAAGTCCCAAGCAGCAGCGGTATAAAGGAACAACAGGAAACAGCAGGAGCAAGTAGCAGCACAAAGAAGCAGTAGCAACCAGCTACAGCGTGAATCAGGAGTGGTAAGTAGCAGCGGGAAGTAGCTGCAAGGAACAGTAACCAGCAGAAGTAAGCAGCAGCAACTAGCAGAAAGCATGATAGCAGGCTGCAGCAACAGCCAGCAGCAGCAGCACCAGCAGCAAAAGTCGACATTAGCAGTAGTAAACTGAAGGAGTCCCAGGCGGCAGGGGTAGCCAGGAGCAACAGCACAAAGAAGCAGTAGCAACCAGCTACAGCGTGAATCAGGAGTGGTAAGTAGCAGCGGGAAGTAGCTGCAAGGAACAGCAACCAGCAGAAGTAAGCAGGAGCAACTAGCAGAAAGCATGATAACAGGCTGCAGCAACAGCCAGCAGCAGCAGCACCAGCAGCAAAAGTCGGCATTAGCAATAGTAAACTGAAGGAGTCCCAGGCAGCAGAAGTAGCCAGCAGCAACAGGAAACAGCAGGAGCAAGTAGCAGCACAAAGAAGCAGCAGCAGCCAGCTACAGCGTGGATCAGGAGTGGTAAGTAGCAAGCGGAAGCGGCTTCAAAAAAGAACAGCAACCAGAAGAAGTAAGGAGCAGCAACTAGCGGAAAACATCATAGCAGGCTGCAGCAACAGCCAGCAGCAGCAGGAACTAGCAGCAAAAGCCAGCATTAGCAACAGCAAACTGAAGGAGTCCCAGGCAGCAGAAGTAGCCAGCAGCAACAGGAAACAGCAGGACCAAGTAGCAGCACAAAAAAGCAGCAGCAGCCAGCTACAGCGTGAAACGGAAGCAGTAAGTAGCAGCTGGAAGCGCCTTTAAGAAGGAACAGCAACCAGCAGCAGTAAGCAGCAGCAACTGGGAGAAAACATGGTAGCAGACTGCAGCAGAAGTCAGCATTAGCAGCAGCAAACTGAAGGAGTGCCAAGCAACAGGGGTAACCAGCAGCAGCACGAAACAGCAGGAGCAAGTAGCAGTACAAAGAAGCAGCAGCAACCAGCTACAAATTGAAACGGAAGCAGTAAGTAGCAGCTGGAAGCGCCTTTAAGAAGGAACAGCAACCAGCAGCAGTAAGCAGCAGCCACTGGGAGAAAACATGGTAGCAGACTGCAGCAGAAGTCAGCATTAGCAGCAGCAAACTGAAGGAGTGCCAAGCAACAGGGGTAACCAGCAGCAGCACGAAACAGCAGGAGCAAGTAGCAGTACAAAGAAGCAGCAGCAACCAGCTACAAATTGAAACGGAAGCAGTAAGTAGCAGCTGGAAGCGCCTTTAAGAAGGAACAGCAACCAGCAGGAGTAAGCAGCAGCCACTGGGAGAAAACATGGTAGCAGACTGCAGCAGAAGTCAGCATTAGCAGCAGCAAACTGAAGGAGTGTCAAGCAACAGGGGTAACCAGCAGCAGCACGAAACAGCAGGAGCAAGTAGCAGTACAAAGAAGCAGCAGCAACCAGCTACAAATTGAAACGGAAGCAGTAAGTAGCAGCTGGAAGCGCCTTTAAGAAAGGAACAGCAACCAGCAGCAGTAAGCAGCAGCCACTGGGAGAAAACATGGTAGCAGACTGCAGCAGAAGTCAGCATTAGCAGCAGCAAACTGAAGGAGTGCCAAGCAACAGGGGTAACCAGCAGCAGCACGAAACAGCAGGAGCAAGTAGCAGTACAAAGAAGCAGCAGCAACCAGCTACAAATTGAAACGGAAGCAGTAAGTAGCAGCTGGAAGCGCCTTTAAGAAGGAACAGCAACCAGCAGCAGTAAGCAGCAGCCACTGGGAGAAAACATGGTAGCAGACTGCAGCAGAAGTCAGCATTAGCAGCAGCAAACTGAAGGAGTGCCAAGCAACAGGGGTAACCAGCAGCAGCACGAAACAGCAGGAGCAAGTAGCAGTACAAAGAAGCAGCAGCAACCAGCTACAAATTGAAACGGAAGCAGTAAGTAGCAGCTGGAAGCGCCTTTAAGAAGGAACAGCAACCAGCAGCAGTAAGCAGCAGCCACTGGGAGAAAACATGGTAGCAGACTGCAGCAGAAGTCAGCATTAGCAGCAGCAAACTGAAGGAGTGCCAAGCAACAGGGGTAACCAGCAGCAGCACGAAACAGCAGGAGCAAGTAGCAGTACAAAGAAGCAGCAGCAACCAGCTACAAATTGAAACGGAAGCAGTAAGTAGCAGCTGGAAGCGCCTTTAAGAAGGAACAGCAACCAGCAGCAGTAAGCAGCAGCTACTGGGAGAAAACATGGTAGCAGACTGCAGCAGAAGTCAGCATTAGCAGCAGCAAACTGAAGGAATGCCAAGCAACAGGGGTAGCCAGCAGCAGCACGAAACAGCAGGAGCAAGTAGCAGCACAAAGAAGCAGCAGCAACCAGCTACAAATTGAAACGGAAGCAGTAAGTAGCAGCTGGAAGCGCCTTTAAGAAGGAACAGCAGCCAGCAGCAGTAAGCAGCGGACTAGGAGAAATCATGATGGCAGGCTGTAGCAACAGCCAGGAGCAGCAGCACCTGCAGCAGAAGTGAGCAGCAGCAACAGCAAAATGAAGGAGTCCCAAGCAGCAGGGCTAGCCAGCAGCAGCAGGAAAGAGCAGGAGCAAGTAGCAGCACTCAGAAGCAGCAACAATAAGCAAGAGTTAAACGGATCTGATCCGGACGCCACGCAGAAATTTCTATTGAGGCGCAGTGGAAAAAAATATTTGTGTGCGAAGATTTTGGTACATGAAAAGAAAAACACATGTCGTCGAAAGTAATTTCGACAACTCTACTACACAATCGAATTAAAATTCAGGTCAGGAATTGATCACCTTTCTTGAACGTTCACGGGCATACCGCAGTGTATGGTAACTGATGCCTTTGAAAGACGCATGAGTGGCTTGGAAGAAAGCGTGTTTTTTGCCGTTCATTCTTGAAGCGACCACTTTTACAATAGCACCCGCACTGAACAGCGACAACCAACAAATCGTTTCAGTCTTCCAGACCGACACAGCCTTTCAAGCTCGACGTGCTGGAGTAATGTGCAGGTATGTTGGCTGCAGCAGGAAATTTATACGCACCGAACATGGACAAAATGGCGCATATACAGCACGGCATTGGTCCTGAAGATCGAAACTAGAGTTTCTATTCGCTCACATTACTGTCATATGGAATCAGTGCCATTCAGCAATATGCAGACACTTTCCACGGTTTACTCAATGCAGCACAGGACTCATTAATCAGACACGTAAGGCCTGATTACGAATATTATACCTCAATAGGCTATCACCTGTGAATCGTTTAAGAAACCCATCGACGTCGAAACACCTTCGGAACACCTTCGTCGGAACGGCATACTTCTGGACATTATCGTGCGCACATGCATGACGTGTGCTATAATAAAAATAGTTCGATGCTACATATTTAAAATATTTAGTAAGAATGTAACACCGTCTCTGAGAACGCTGCGTAGGGTTCAAAGCGAAATTTTACTTCCGTCGAAGGTGTACGCGTATTCCAGGTTTCCAGACTGCATTCCAGGTTTCAAGAAAAAAATTAACAAAGGTAAGTGAAAAAGGTAGCGACGCTTCGGCGCTGCGCGGACGCGTGTGGCTTCGCGACCGTCATTTTTATTTGTTTTCTTTTGCTGTTGGCGGCAGTATTAGCCACCTGTTTGCTACGGGCGGTTGCCGGAACGCGTACGCTGGCCGGGAAAAAAAAAGAGGAACATATAACGAAGGCAAGGGAAAAGGTATCTGAGGTAGATGAAGTCTAAAATTTTGATACGTGGATTGTTTGACACAGTCAAACATTAAAAGGCTGATTTCGTTTACTGTTGCGATTGGCCAGCGGAGTAATACAGGACGCCGCGGACCACGGCCCAGTGTTAGCAACTGCTGTCTTCTTTTTTAAGTTGTATCCTACTGTATTACTGCCGCTTGCAGACGACAGATGGTAAGGAGAGAAAAAATGAGGACGACGATTAAAAGACGCACGTCGCAGCCACTGTGCGCAGCGGTCACTGCGTGCTAGCCGTCCCAACTGGTCCCCCACCCCCCTCTTTCCCTCTCCCGCTCCTTCTGCACGCCGATATTGCAACCTTGCCTACTGAGCCGCTAACCCAGCTGCGGCTTCTACGTCCGCCTCTCCTCATCTCCCCGCCTACGTCACCCAGCCCGCGCGCAGCTGCGTCAGCCAAAATTAAACAATAATCGCGTCGGCGCGTGTCTATTCAAGCTCATTTCTCATGCTCATTGTTTGCGCCTTTTTCTTTTATGTTCTCACCTTTTCTCTTTGGCACCTCCATCGTGATTTATTAAAGTCCCCTTTTCACCAGTAAACCAGCTCGCGCGATGTATCGTCACCCCTCTGTGCTCGTCGCGATGTCATCTTGGTTTACGAATTTCCTTCCACCTTTGGCATTTTTAGCCCCGTTCATTTCCATTTGATTGGTTTGAGCCTCTCAGTGACTAGCAGGTGCAGGCTTTCACTCTTCCCGCATTTATTTTTTAAAATTGTTTTGGCACATGCCAGTATTTAAGGGTCGAGACGCTATAAGAGGCAGAGCGGACGTGCGTTTCAGTTCGCGTCCAGGAGAGTTAAATGTGGCTGGGTGGCTGGGCAGCTCCCTATCTAGAGGGGTAGGCTGGGGAGGTGGCCGGTGGGCGGTGCCTCTCCGGATAGCTGGCTTTCCCCTGAGTCTAAGAATCTGATGCAGAGAGATGCGTTTTGTCGACGCTCACTCTCAACAGGTTTGTGACAGAGGAACCAGCCGCGTCATTTTAATCCGCAGTAACGCCCGAAAGCGACTCAGGCTATGAGGGACGCCGTAGTGAAGGGCTCCGGAAATTTCAAGCACCTGGGGTTCTTTAACGTGCAGTGACATCGAACAGTACGCGGGCCTTTAGAATATCGCCTCCATCGAAATTCACCTGCCGCGGCCGGGATCGAACCGGCGTTTTTTGGGCCGGCAGCCGAGTTGCGCAAACCCTGAGCCACCGCGGCGGCAGACGGCTGTTTCTAGTTCAGTTGAGTGCTTCTGCGCGCATAGTGTAGGGAGCAGGACATGTACAGATGGGCAGAGTAGACACCGCAGACTTCTACAGAAAAAAAATAAATAAATAGAATATAGAATAACGATAACAAATGGTGCCAAGGAAGGACGAGGCGATATTCACTGTTTGAGTTTAAAAAGTACTACGAGGTTTGAACTGAGAAGAGAGAGGTATACGAATTAATCCAGAACACCCGAGTAGTCTTCGCTTTGGTGATGACGTTTCCGCACTAAGCAACTTTGTGGAAGTATCACACCGCGTACTTAGACCCGTACACTCAAAGCCCACTCAGTGGTCTGAAGACTGAAAGTCAAGAAAATTATAGTAATTTTGGAAAGTATGAGAAAGGAACAACAGTCGAAGGGAAATAAAGGTTGCGAAGTCGTTCCGTGATCCTGGACGCGAATTGAAACACACGTTCTCTCTGCCTCTTATAGAGCCTCGTGCCTTAAATACTGGCATGTGTCAAAACAAATTAAGGAATAAATGCGGGAAGAGTCAAAGCCTGCGCCTGCAAATGCCAAAGGTGGAAATTTATAAACCACAAAAACTACTCGGAAAAATAAAATGTGGCATGGTAACGCTGGCAATCTGTCCTAAGACATCGGGACGAGCACAGAGGCGTGACAATACATCGCGCGAGCTTGTTTACCAGTAAAAAGGGGGCTTTAATGAATCACATTAGAGGTGCCAAAGAGAAAAGGCGAGAACATAAAAGAAAAACACGCAAACAATGAGGATGACAAGTGAGCTTCAACAGACGCGCGCCGACGCGATTATTATTATTGTTAAATTTTCGCCGACGCAGCTGCGCGCGGGCTGGGTGACGTAGGCGGGGAGATCAGGAGAGGCGAACACAGCAGCCGCAGCTGGGTTAGCCGCTCGCTCAGTAGGCGAGGTTGCAATATCGGCGTGCAGACAAAAGGTGCGGGAGAGGGAAGGGGGTGGACCAGCTGGGATGGCTTGCACGTAGTGACCGCTGCCGCTTCTACGCACACAGTGGCTGCTACGTGCGTCTTTTAATCGTCGTTCTCATTTTCTCTCTCCTTACCCACTGTCGTCTGCAAGCGGCAGTGATATAGTAGGATACAACTTAAAAAAGAAAAAAAACAGCAGTTGCTAACACTGGACCGTGTTCCGCAGCGCCCTGTATTACTCCGCTGGTAAATCGTAACAGTAAACGAAATCAGCCTTTTAATGTTTGACTGTGTCAAACAATCCACGTATTAAAATTTTAGACTTCATCTACCTCAGATACCTTTCCCCTTGCCTCCGTTATATGTTCCCCTTTTTTATTTTCCGGCCAGCGTACACGTTCCGGCAACCGCCCGTAACAAACAGGTGGCTAATGCTGCCGCCAACAGCAAAAGAAAACAAATAAAAAATGACGGTCGCGAAGTCACACGCGTCCGCGCAGCGCCGAAGAGTCGCTACCTTTTTCACTTACCTTTCTTAATTGTTTCTTTTTTTCCCGGCCAGCGTACCCGTTCCGGCAAGGAGTGCCTATGCCGCCATCAATAGCAAAATAACAGAAATAAAAAATGGCTGCAGCGATGTCGCTAGCATTCGCGCGCCTCCAAAGCGTCGCCCCTTCTCTTTGCTCCCTGTGTCTTTGTCCGTGGTGCGCTCTCTGCGAAGGACCGCAGTGCACACAGACGTATCGAAAGGCGTCGCGCTGGCCGGCAGCACTTAATGGCGCACGCAGATCAACCGCTGGAGCATCACGACGACGTTACTCGTGACAACAACGTAGTAGAACGGATTCCACAGTTACTGATCTGGCAGAGGGCCCGTCAAAGGGGTCAAGACGATCTTTCTCGTGAGCGGATCAAGGCAGCTGGGCGCGTCCGGCGTCGTCTGTAGTTCTCTGACATCGAGGAACCCCACGGGCATGGTGATGGCCTTAGAGCTCCACCCCGGGCACAAGAGGACATTTCTCCAGAGCCAACTGACGGAGTTCAGCGTGTACGGCGCCGTCTGGATTTTCTTGATGCTGACAAAGACTCGAAACAGTGAAAGTGCGTTTCAACCTCGCTGCAACGAGTAAACGGGTTGTCTTTAATTGCTCGCTCTCAACTACAGACGACCCTACCGCAAAGACCCCCAGTGTTTGTTTTTCTTCTTACTGCTCGCAGCAGTGACGGCGCCTTAGGTGAGCACCGCATTGCACCCCTGCGAGAGTGCGAATACCCTTTTCCTCGCGTAAGTTTGCTGGCCGGCATGTCCCTTCGTCAAATGCAGAGTCTTGATCGTCTGTGTTGTTTTTCTGCTTGTTAGGTGTAAAACCGTTTCTGGAATATGCTTAGTCGGCCCGTAGTTGTCACTTCGCCTCGACAGCCGTTTCTTGATTTTTCTCCGGGTGTCGCGCGGAATGCTGCACGTAGCTCTACACGCTGGAGAGGCATGAATACTGCGGAGAAATTATCGCTGTCGAGTGCGTCGCGGGTGAGTGAATTTGGGTAATGGGCAGCGCTCCAGCCGATGCATCGGCGGGCGAGACAGATTCGCGCGCCATTTGGGACGTTCTTACTGGTTCAGTTATTTTTTACGAAGTATTGCGCACGCCTAGCTCTAGGAGGCGGTGCGAGGATGTACGGATGGGCAACACTAGAGCTTTCTTCGTGCACCGCCTGGAAATTCCATCTATCTTTTCGTTTTCTGCCGCTTTAAAACGCTTAGCCGGGAGCACTAGCGGCAAGGCCGTTCTAGACAAACTCCATCTGAGTGGGGACAGCAGAACAACCGCCATAGTCGACATGGTCAGAGAAATCTAGAGCAATATAATCGTACCGCTATTACCCGGGAATATGCATCCTACTAATCACTCAGTGCGCCGGGCTAAACGGTCGGAAGCGCTTGAGAAACGCTTCCACTCCTTCGAAGACAAGGACGTGGTCTACGTGGATGCCGCTGAGTATATTAAGAACACGATGACCCTCACGATGGTCAACAATAAACAACTCCAAAAATAAGTGTCTGTTGTTGTGCCTGAACCCTCATTCCGCTGGCCTCTCTTGAAACCAGTGATGTACGCCCGCCGTCGCGCCAAGCAAGCCCGCACGCGCCGCCATGGCACGACTTGAAACGAGTCCGGGCTCACCGGCGCAGACCCTTCCTCCTCCTCCTCACCGGCGTCGGCTCGAGCCAGTCCTAACGGTGGCCTGTGGCGTGACCTTATTGGAGCAGAGGAACGCTTGGCTGCCGCGACGGTCACCGGCGGCTGGAAGAACAGAGCCGCGCTGTTTTTTTTTTTTTCAGCCACCGTCCGCTCCGGCGGACGCGGTTGTTGCGATGCGCGTCTTTTCGCTCCCTTTTTCACTTTCCTCTTACCTGTCAACTCTCTTCTATCTGCACGTGGCAGCGGTGGTGGCTCGGCTTGAGCCAGTCGGCAGGCCCGTGCACTTTCCTTTTCATCCTTCTCTCAGTCGCAACCAACCCAACCAACTGCAGCAGCAGACGGGCAGCAGACGCGCCATTGTGCCAGAGAGACGCTCTCCGCAGGGCCTCGTCCTAGCCCGTGGTGCTCTCGGCCCTTGTATATATGATTTAAAAGCCTTGTGAATACTGTATATAAACGTCCGTTCACTCACTGTCGCATCGACCGTTGTTCGCTCAGCTCTGCAGAGGCAGCAGGCTGAGACGCTCCTGTCACAACAGTGGTGGCAGCGGTGGGGTGTCTATTCACAACACTGTACACTCTCGGGTAATCCAGAGACTACAGAGTAAGCTGACATAGCAGTGGCTTGTGTAGGCACAAAACCAAGGTATATCATAAGTGACTCCGTAGTTGCCGTACTAAATTTCAGCACGGGACGGGTCTCCCCCTTATGAATACAATTCTAAGCCATCATGTAATAGACCGAGATATTGCGCTAGTCTGGACGCCAGCACATGCGCCACTGCATGCTAACGAGAAGGCCCACTAGTTTGCCCGAGGTTTTTCCTTCCGGGTGGACCTGAGCGAGGTTGTTGGAGGGTCACAGAGAAATTACACAGCACTACCGTTCGCAAAGAGGTCGACTTCCTCCAGCGGATAGATTCTTAACCAGATACCAAGCCATCAGCTGGCGCCGGTTACAAACTTACATATTTCCAAACCTGACCCTCTGAAGTCATGTATCCAGGGCAATTTTCAGAGAAATGCGCAAACTGCGAACTTAGTGCCACCTTGCACCACATGCTATGGGAATGTCCTCATGCTTTCCGGGAGGGACGACACATAAAGTCGAAAGACAAATGGGAAGCCTTACCGCTGAGCTCCGACCCGGAGACTCAGCTACAGCTCGTCTGACTGGCCGAAGCCGCTGCCGAGAGCCAAGACCTTTCGGCCGTCGTCTACGCGGGTAGTCCTCCAGCTACTCTGTTTCTATTGGGCATTAAAAGATTTCCTATCCTACCGAGCACGAGCCGAAGTATTTTGGCATACGCGAAGACTACGTATCAATTCTTGTACAGAAAGAGTAGGTTGTCAACAGTTTCCTATTTCATGCCCGTCCTTCGCTCCTGGATTATGAAGCCGGCGACACCGAAATTTCTTTCGCTGCTTGAAGTCGTGGCTGGAACGCACGGGACTTTTCGTGCGAAAAACGAAAGTCCGGGAATTCGGCTCTGCTGACTTTTCCACCACTGCAGTAAGTCCTCGGAGCGCTTTCACACGAGTCAGCGGTGTGAACATATGTTTCTATTTGATGACCAGTGGTGCCAGTCCTGAAATTCATCGAATAGCATGCTGCGTTTAGCTAGATTTTCACTGGCAAGTTCACCGTCGCTTTTTTCCTCCTCAGAGAAAGATGGACGCAGCTAAAGAGGCGCTTTGCGGACTGTGTCTTAAAGGGTTCGCAGCTTGTTTTCACTGAGTATGCGCAGCTGGCGAAAGGGTGGCCACAGAAATGTCGCACATCTGCGAAGTTCATCCAGTGGCATCTTAGCGTCAAGGAACTCCAGTGTCCTAGCTTTCAGTTTGGAGATTTCTGAGCTGTCTATGGAAATAGTGGCAAGACATTTTTAGCTTTGTGAACTACGTGAGTACCAGAAGCAAAGCCACTATTTCACCCCCCCCCCCCCCCCCCCCGCTCAGTTTGTGGCTTGCCTCCTTTAAAGGCTCCAAATAGTGGTTTCCTTAAGCACTGCACTGATGTCGTCTTCCATCAATTCGTCACCTCAGTCATCGAAAAATTTTTCTATGGCATCGTACTGTTTAGAAGGCGACTTTATCATCTCATGCGGCGTCTCTCATAGCCTCAGTCGCTTTGGGACGTTAAACCCCATAAACCAAACCAAACCTTATCATCTCATGCCTCGAGTTCCATCTGGTGTTCATTTCCTGACACATTCCGTGGTGTAGCCGGGTGGGAAGTCCGTGGATCAGGTGGGAAGCCCGCTTTGTTAAAGGAATTTCACAACAGCCTTCAATTTTATCAATGTTCACGCAAGTCAGGAAGCTATTGAGCTATAAAGCCTCCATTAAAAGTGTTCCGGAGAATAGAGTTTAATATATGGGAGCTAAAATTCAACCTCTAGTAGGGCTTCACCTCATTCATAACATTCGCTCTTTGACAGGTAACAAATACCCCCCTTATTTAGCATGCCTTCGTAAATTTCCAACCTAGCAAACCTGCGCCCAATATGAGCGCGGTTTTTGCCACCCGTTTTCATCTGTGGGGGGGGGGGGGGGGGGGGGGGGGGTTGCTGGTGAATAGCACTAGGTAAAAACAACTAATATTTCGTGCTTACAGCGTCTAATCGACTTACAGGAAAGCTCTAGGACACGCCGGACACATAACAAAACCTTTTAAAATGAGAGCTTCAAAGCCAACTTATGGTTCGCAGGTTTCTAAACAGATCAAATCAAGAACACCCTAAAAATGAAAATATGACATTCAATAAACTTCGGCAGTATTTCCAAAAGTGATAGGTGGTTTTCTTTTTCTCATTCGTACTTATACACAGTCCAGTTATTCCTAACTATGCATCCAGTTAGTGATTAGTTGTTACCTCGATTCAAGTGCCAATGTATGCTTTATTACTTTTCTGTCTGACTGCACCATCACTGCAAATATGTTTCTACAATTTTTATCAGAGGAGTGAAGCTGTATGACCCTTTCTTGGAGCTGCCCCGCCGCGGTGGCTCAGTGGTTACGGCGCTCGGCTGCTGACCTGAAAGACGCGGGTTCGATCCCGGCCGCGGCGGCCGAATTTCGATGAAGGCGTAATTCTAGAGGCCCGTGTGCTGTGCGATGTCAGTGCACGTTAAAGAACCCCAGGTGGTCGAAATTTCCGGTGCCCTTCACTACGGCGTCTCTCATAGCCTCAGTTGCTTTGGGGCGTTAAACCCCAATAAACCAAACCAAACCTCCAAAGTGTTCAGTAGGTCCAGGTACGCAAAAATACCCACGCTGGTTTCCTCACACTCCTGAGTTGACCAGGGGCCGTATTCTATAAACTATCTACTTTAAAATGGCCATTTAGCGTCCGTTCTATCCTCTGTCAGTGGTCACTCAGATATACCCGCGGCTCTCAAACGTCTCGGGAACGCGACCCGGCCATTGGGTGGTTGACGACTGGACGTCACCAACCCTCGGACCGCCGGACGACAGCCAGTGGTCAGGTCCAGTCGCCTGCTGTTGATAGAGAGCTGCGGTACACCTCACCATTATCTGCATATTGCATCCAATTTCAGCCAATGGTAAGGTCCGATGGCCAACCGCACGATGGCGTGTCGCTTGCCAGGGACGCTACAAAACCGCGGGTATACACAGGCAACAAGATGTTGATGGCTTCAAAACAGTGTACCGTTAACATGCCAGTAAATTTTCAGGTTCTTCTACTCTCCTTGCACCAGCGGTGCCCCGCCAGAGACGGGTTGGTTTCAACTCGAAGACTGAAGCTCTTCGCACCAGGGGTGCCCGTCAGAGACGGTCTTGTGTTCAGTTGAGACGCAGGGGTAAGGCGAACACTTCAAATTTTATGTACAGTATTTACAATAGATACAAGTTAAGGCACTAGAGATCAATTAAAACAGCAAAGGACAAACAACCAAAAGGTGGATCTGGCTAATACTAGGGGAGGCCCCTACTCGGCGTTGCCGAAGATGCGTTGCATCTCGCCTTAGCCCAGAACCCCGCTTCCAGCTCCGGGGCCCGGTTTTAAAGCCCTAAAGGCCCGGCACACATTTCGTGGCTTCCAATCATTTTACAATGTTCACATGATTGGTTTAGGGAGAGCCTGACCAGCCCTCCAGCTCCCGTAAGGTGAAGAACCCTCTCCACCACAAAATAAAAACAAACACAAATACACATTCGTGCCAGCACGTGCGCGAATCGGTACCGCGGGGCGGGGGGACACCCGAATTTCCCGGCGCGTTCGCAAGCGGCCGCGTTCCGAGAAAGGAGACGCTTCGCTTTGAGCACCCCCAGCCGCGTTCCGATGACCCCACGCACACTACCGATACCTTACACGCCCTTCCCAAGATTCTACAAAGGGCTCAAATGCCACTTTTAGAATTACAGCAACAAGGGATCGGTCCAACTCATGAAATCGCCGCGAGGGCGACGTACAGAGGGCAAAACACATATCGTGTCATCACAGGCAAACAAAACCTGACGCAAAATGCACACGCGCACCAACAAAACAAGCGAAATACACACATTCAAGTACGCGTTTCACACAATCAAATACATACAGTGGCATGCCTGGCGTGCGCCGTAACACAGCGTCCAAGTTCGTGCGTTGCACCCAGTTCGCCACCTCCAAGAACACACCTTCGTCCTGCTCGCGAACGAGCGCACACACACACACACCGACACTCGAAACTGGAGCGTTCACTAACACTCGTACGATGTCCTTAAGTGGCCACGTGAGCCTCCTTAGTCGCACCGAGCGTCCCTGTGTGCGTTTCGAGCCAACACGTGTCTCAAACGACACGATTAACGCCCAATGGCTACTACGCTCATTAGGCCACTGCCACTCGGCTCATTAGGCTGGTGCCACAGCAGGGCAAGAACTCAACAGCTGGTGCCCCCCAGGATCAAACACGTCCCGGTTCTCGATGGGTCTAAACCCCTGACCACCCAACGCACCTAAGGGCACGCTCTCTCCGGCGCGCCGGTACGAACCGCGTGCTGCACAAGGAGCATAGCCCCTGGGCCGTCCAAATATATCAGTACGGTCAGTCTTGCTACATTTGATGTTGCGACCTGTAGCACGGTGCGTACTGTTCCTGCAAGGGCAAACATTTAAATTGCCGCTCCCTACTTTATAGGAGCTTGCCGGCTCCGTAGCATTGTTTAACTCTGGGGCTGCATGAGCCCCCTCACAGTCATTCGGCCTGAATTTGTCTTGTTGCAAGCCGCCACACATTTCCCTGTCATCAGATGACCTGATCGGACGCACATCGGGTGCGTTCGACAACTGGAGGGCGCTGCGTTCCATCCCGATACTTTTGCCACCAGAGATTCCAGTTTCGCGGAAAGCTGGCTCTCTTTTTACTTCTTCCTGGCTATTTTTCGTTCGTTCTTTTGACGTGTCGGAGGTCACAATCTCCGTCACCGAGCCTGCAGGAATTTGACCGTTGTCCTGTTGGTTATCGGACACCTTGGTCTCAATTGGGCCTGGATCATCAGAATTGGGCTGCTCCTGTTCTTTGCTAGCCGCCCGCGGTGGCGGAAAAGCTGTGGTATTTCCGCGTCCTTCAGGAATCCTGTTTTCACTTCTTGAACCTTTCGCGGCGTTTCCTAAGAAAGATGCGTTCCCGCATACCGGCTGATTGCTTTCAGCGTCCTCACTGCTTTTTCCCTCACCTGTGCATGACAAGCATAATCCTTTGTCTTCCAGCACAGGCTGCCTCACCTCTCGGGACTCGGAGCAGTTCTCCTTGGTTAGTTCACTAGCTTTCCTAGACGCCTTGAGCTCAGCGAGCTCCAGCGCTAGCTGCTGGCGCTTTGCTTCTAATTCCTCCAAGACGCACTTAACATCCTGAGGTTTCTCCTCGCACAGCGGCGCCTTTCCTCCATTCACTTTCGCAAGTTCAGCCCGAAAGTACGCTAAGCGCGCCTTCGCTAATTCCACTTGGTACCTCACATCAAGTGAGGGCAGGCTTGGATAGCTCTCCATACCGCCTTCCGTACCCCTCAGATGTCCTATCGGCTCGAACACAGGGACGTGAACAATGCGACCAAGGAAACTCACGGTTTCGATGCGTCGATCCGCATTGCCAGCTCCTCGGCGTCGGGGTCCACCGCCACTTTCCCCGGACGCTGCGATGAGCTGTCGCACGCCGCTGGTCCGCCGCCGGTGATCGTCGAGTTCCCGACGCGCTGCTTCCTTGACCGGACGCAGTCCCGCGTCGCTGGACTACTGCCGTGGTCCTTGCGTCCTTGCCGCCGTGTCTCCGTAGGTCCGTTCACGAACGCTGACCTGTCGCCTTGTCTTCGCCTTTCTCCCTGCCTTGTCTTCTTCCTGCGCCGTCTTCCGAAGGCCGCAGGATCCTGTCGACTGCGCCAGTAAATTTTCAGGTTCTTCTACTCTCCTTGCACCAGCGGTGCCCCGCCAGAGACGGGTTGGTTTCAACTCGAAGACTGAAGCTCTTCGCACCAGGGGTGCCCGTCAGAGACGGTCTTGTGTTCAGTTGAGACGCAGGGGTAAGGCGAACACTTCAAATTTTATGTACAGTATTTACAATAGATACAAGTTAAGGCACTAGAGATCAATTAAAACAGCAAAGGACAAACAACCAAAAGGTGGATCTGGCTAATACTAGGGGAGGCCCCTACTCGGCGTTGCCGAAGATGCGTAGCATCTCACCTTAGCCCAGAACCCCGCTTCCAGTTCCGGGGCCCGGTTTTAAAGCCCTAAAGGCCCGGCCCACATTTCGTGGCTTCCAATCATTTTACAATGTTCACATGATTGGTTTAGGGAGAGCCTGACCAGCCCTCCAGCTCCCGTAAGGTGAAGAACCCTCTCCACCACAAAATAAAAACAAACACAAATACACATTCGTGCCAGCACGTGCGCGAATCGGTACCGCGGGGCGGGGGGACACCCGAATTTCCCGGCGCGTTCGCAAGCGGCCGCGTTCCGAGAAAGGAGACGCTTCGCTTTGAGCACCCCCAGCCGCGTTCCGATGACCCCACGCACACTACCGATACCTTACAATGCCTTTCTTTTAAGACAGTTGCTCTCCACGAACACGTCAGCGTTTCCCATGCTTTCAGGCGGGTGCAATGTCCAGCGACTGAGCAGATCGCCGTGTTTTATTAGCAACATGACTCTACCACAACAAGGATCGCCATCCAAAGCAATGCTCCGAATGGACAAATTTAGTGAAAAGCAACGTGCTCCAAGCAGCTGTCTTGGTTCCTGTATACCTATACTGACTCGCCAGCCGAGCTTTGTATTTTAAATTATTGATGACTGACACTCGCCAGCTCAAACCGTATGCCCTCTCCTTTATTTTCATGTCGCTAGTGCTTTTCTGCGGCCAGCACTAGATAAAGCGGTCAAGTGACTCCCTGTATGATACGGGATCGCCTCTTTCCATACATGGAGGGTTCGTACCTCTTTGTAGACACTGTGTTCTGATTCTGCCCACACATGTCTGCGCAGGATGTCCTACTCCAGCAACACAGAGACATAATACGACCCACAGCCATGCAAAAAAACGGCAATGCCATTCTCGCCCTCGATCTTAAGAGTGCGATTGACAATGCTAAACATGGTACCATACTGTCTAACTTGAACACCACTAACTGCGGGGCGAAGGTCGTCGCCTATGTCAGAGACTTCCTCTCTGCGCGTCAAGCACTCCTCCGGATCGAGGACGAGGAATACGGCCCGTACGCTATGGGTACATGGGGTACACCACAGGGGGCGGATCGACGCTCCTTTTCAACATCGCCATGGTGCACCTCCCCGGTGAACTGGCTCAGGTGGAGGGCCTAAAACGCGCGCTCTACGCAGGCGATATTACAACTTGGACCACCGAGGGGAGCCTTGGGGAGATGGAGGACCGCCTTCGGCAGGCTGCCTCTATAGTTGATGCATATGCTGCCGACTGTGATCTCCAATGTGCTCCGGCCGAATCAAAGCTTCTACGTGTCAGGGCGGCCCGGCCAGAGAAGTGGCAGAGCTCTGAATCGTGGGTCTGTTCATCAATAACATGTTTGGGCTGGACTCTACTATAGTGAAACTCAAGCGCATAGGCGAACAGGTAGGGCGCATGATCCACCGCGTTTCCAACAAGCGGGGTGGTCTGCGGGGCAGGGACGCGCTACGGCTCACCCACGCCTTCGTGACCAGCCGGATCCTCTACGCCGTGCCGTACCTACGCACCACCAAACAAGAAGACGAGCGCATTGACGCCATCACGAAGGCGACAAAGCGAGCACTGGACCTCCCGGTGGCTACCCCCAACGCCAAACTGAAGGCGTTGGGGGTGGTAAACTCCTATCAGGAGTTTCGGGAGGCCCGTCTCGTGAACCAATTTACGCGGCTCTCGCAGATGGCTCCTGGGTTCCGCCTGCTGAACCGCTTACACATCCAACACATGCATACCAGAGGAGGCGGAAAACATCCCACTGCTGTGGCGCCATATGGTGCTGTGGCTCCGCTCCCGCGTAACATGAACATGGCTTCACATGAAGGCAGACGACAAGCGCGGGTTCGCACGCTTGAGAAGCAATATGGATCTAAACAGGGCGTCTACTACGTGGGCATTGCAGGGCTTTCGCCCGCGGGATTCTACATGGCTGCCGTGGTCCGCCGGGGAATGAATGTCGATGGGCCATCTTTTCGGGCCCCAAATTCAACGCGAGCGGCGGAAGTTGCAATAGCTCTCGCTGCCGCCGATCTCTAAAATCGAGAACGGTTGTCACAGACTCTCGCCGGGCCTGTGAACACTATTTTGCAGGGGAAGTATCACATCTTTCCTCCCAAATACTCCCCGGGCTCCCGCCGATCTAACTCGTACAAACGTATTCTGAGCTCCTGGCCACCACGGTCTACAAGGCAATGAGGCCTCGAAATCTTAATTCATTACTGCGACAGCCAGCGCCTGTACCCGGCAGCTGCCAAGGGGCTGAGTAAGGCGGAGGAGCGAACTCTGCGGCGCCTGCAAGCAGGAACTCTTTTCTGTCGTGCCATAGCTAAACACTTTGAGCCGAACATAGATAGGCGGTGCCCGCACTGTGGAGAGATCTGCGATATCTTTCACATGGTGTGGGCATGTACTCAGAATCCTCACCTTCCCCCACCCCCACCCGACAGGCATGGGAGACTGCCCTCCTCAACTGCTCCACACTGGAGTCCCAAAGGGCTCTAGTAAAGCGGGCGCGAGGCGGGGCCTCGTCGTGCGGTGTCCCGGAGTATAGGACACCGACCACGTAGCGGTATCTTCTGACCCCCAAACTCTCTTTGAGTATTATAAAAGTTTTTCACCACTCCCCGGATGAATGGAAGCGGCGGGCTTCTGTGTCACGCACATCTCAGAATGTGCGTTATCGAAACCCATCTCAGTGTGCTTCACTTACATACAGGCAACGTGCAAGTCAAAGGAACTCGTTTCCGAGAGCTGGTAAAAAATCAAGGCTTATGTCGATGCTCTCAGCAAAGGTTCCATTTTTCGCGTTTCGAAATGAACCTGCGAAGAATAATCCCTTCGTCTCACGCTAAATTCGGCTCCTTGAAACGAACCCAAGTTCATTTTATTGCTCAGCTTTTTTTTTGTTGTTGTTGTTGGTGAGCAGTGACGTCATCCACAGCGGAGAAAACCCATTAGGCTGGAGCGACGTAATATGACCAGCCATGCAGTGATGCGTCTTCAGAACGGAAGTGACGTCACCAGACCAGGTTCGTCTGCCACCTGCCAACCACGGCAGGTGCCAGGTGGTGTACGGGAAGAGCAACTTGGGTCTTACTAGCCGCACCAGTCACTTCCGGCAAAGGCATCAGCAGCTTTGAATACTATCACAGTGTCAACACATTATGGAATTAGGTGCCCCTGTGTTTCGCAGGAACGGAAAGTATGAGGCGGACGCCAAGTATTCATTTCTGCATTAATATTGTAACATTTTTTTCTGACGACAAGGATAATGACGCAACACTGTGGTTCAAAACATATTGGGTACTTATGATAGGAATTGATTTTAAGCTATAACGGGTCACCGACCGGAGCCAGAGAAAATTTGCAGGGCGTAGCTGCTGTCTCACTTCTCGATGGACGCCATAAGCGCGCCATGAGGATAGGAGAAAGAGAGAAGTTGCGATAGAGGAGAGCTCCGGTAGAGCACTGGGTTTTGGCGTGAACAATACCCCCCCCCCCCCCCCCCCCCCCTCTTCTTTGCTCTGCAGCTTTACGCTATTCCTGTACCTCGCGCGTGCTTTAAAAGCTGCGTGTTTTGAATGCTGTAGTATACTCGACAAAGGCTGGTCCTCCAGCCGGAACGTCGTTAATTAAATCTTATTATGTTTTTAAATTTCTGACGACTTTATTTTATATTGATCAATCAGCTGCCGCCAAGGAATATATATATATATATATATATATATATATATATATATATATATATATATATATATATATATATATATATATGGTGTAAGCAAAGCACGACATTATGTTTGAAGCACGCATGTATCTGCATTACGACGTCCCGTACTACATTTTCGGCAAGTAGATTTTAGTCTACCACCTATCTTGAGATGTTCACTACGGCAGTAATTTTTGGAATCCTAATCCCTACGCGTCATGTTCCACCGAAAGGCTACCCTTAAATTCTGTTGGGTGCGGCGTGACCAATGGGTGTTACCTACCAGTGAGATACTGGCGAGCCGAGTTTCTTTGAACCGCCAAGAGATGGTAACAGCGACCTGGCAAGGGTGCTTTTCATTGTCTGAAAAACCTGAACTGTCCAACGGTTCCATCGCGTGACTCAGTATTATTCGTGGTTGCAGAGCATCTACACAGAACGTGAACCACCGCGATGACCCACAACGCAGTGAGCATGTTAATTCGGCGCTTATTGACATCTATTCGTACATGCATTTTTGCAATTAACGTAAGTACGATGCCACCGTGCACCAAGCGCACAGGAATTGCCCCACTCGTGTTAAGTCGGACCAGGTGTGACGATGCGTAGGTGGAGTGATCGGGCAGGAAACGCTTGGAACAAGATAGAGACGCGCTTTGGAGGCTTCCGACAAGTCCGGGAAATATCACGGTGTCGGCCCGCTTCTTTCGACGGTGGTTAATTTTTTAAGAAAGCGCGAACGTGAATATCGCGCAGCACGTTTCGCTCGCGCAAAGCAGCAGCGCAGATCAAATGCTCACTTCAGAAAGTGCCATCCGACTCCTGAAAGACGTGTAGGTGACTTGCAGCGCAAAACACCGGAGCTAGCATCCGCCATCATGTCGGAGCCGTCTCGAAATAGAAGTTCTGCTTTAACGCTACGGCGTCGAAGCGAGGCGGAGGAGGGAGGAGGCTAGGAGAAAGAAAGGGCGAAGGGAAACAACGGAGAGGGAGAAGCGACCAAACTACTACGACTGCGACGTGCCCTACTACGCGCCTCAACACAAGTGACGTCATGTCGCCGCGGCTGTTTCCTGACGCTGACGCCGACCCTCGGCGGAGTACACGCCCTCCCTTTTCTGTCACGTGCTCGCAACACGCGGAAGGCCGCTCGGAAGGCCGTGATAGCCGTGGAAAGGGGTCAACGCGCCGCTGAGGGGCTCAGCTGGCTGAATGACGCACCGCTACTACCGCTCTATTGCACTACTGCTGCTCCCTCTGAAGGGCGGTGAGTGCACTCTGGTTGCGCCGGCTGGATGACAACACGGAGTCGCGATGCATGCTTACGCAACTCGTTATGGAGGAAGCTTTTATTTTATAACAGTTTCAACAGTGCTTTGCCATCTTTTCGCAAGTACGCGTAAAGAGGCTTTCGCTCAGGCTAATCCCGCAGGGGTTGTACAGTGTTGTAGTCGTTGGATAACGTTTGAATCTATTTAAATGTCACATATACCATATTTACATGTATAGCTTGAGTTTAGTTTATGGGGGTTTAGCGTCCCAAAGCGACTCGGCCTCTGAGGGACGCCGTAGTGAAGGGCTCCGGAAATTCCGACTACCTGGAGTTCTTTAACGTGCACCGACATCGCACAGTACACGGGCCTCTAGAATTCCGCCTCCATCGAAACTGGACCGCCGTGGCCGGGATCGAACTCGCGTCTTTCGGGTCAGCACCCAAGCGCCATAACCGCTGAGCCACCGCGGCGGCCCACACTATAGCTAGACGTGGGAGTTTGAGGTCACATAAAAATGAAATATATGATTTTATTTCGACTATAACGCGGTTGCGGTCTGTTCAAGTGCATTCGAGGCGTCGAGGGATTGGAAAAACAAAGCTCTGTTACGGCATGCCAAAATAGCGAACCCATGGACAATGCAACATTTTATAAGAGGAAAATGGTAGTGTTTTAACGTAGTTAGACAGGGTAGACTTGCGAAAGCATGCGTTTAGCTTTGTATGGAAACGATTTGAGCAAGACTCCTTGGCACATGCGCCAACAGCGTGTTCTAAGTCGAAGGAAGCGAGGCGCCCGAGGCGCCAACGCCGCGGGAGGTGCAGACACGGGCCCCGTGGCGCCATCTACCAGCACAGCCAGCAACCAACTCCGGTGGCGCGGGTCGCCCTCAGGGTCGAGTTTCGCACTTTTTCTTGGCTCGAATTGGACCCCGTTAAAAAGTGCTTACTCGCTAAAAGCTCAGATATGCGCACGACATGATCGACTGCAGCAAAACCTCCGGATCGTTAATCCACGAAGACCACCAGGCATCAGCTCCCGCCGTCATCGCCGCGCCACTGCTGCTGCGAGTTTCTTGGTGCACACTCTTGTTCCAGTTTCCCCTTCTTCCCTTCCCCTACACCACTCAACAGTTTCAGTGTGTGCCCTATCTCAATGACCTCTGTCACATTCATTACACATTGATACCCATGCTCCATATAGCCTGCTTGCGTCCGCTGCCACGCCGCGCGGCCCTAGAGTTGTTAAAGAGTTGGCTTCTCCTCGCAGCCGATAGCGTGGTGGTGAAGACCCCTATAGGAAAATTCGTTAATCAGAGTCAGTACATTCACTACAACACGGAGTGCCTCTGCTACACAGCTGATAACAGAGAAATAACGAGTCAAAACGTTCACACTTATATTTCCCAAGTTATGTCATAGCGGTCGGACGAACGAAAAGCTTCATCAGTGACTTAGTTACTGCATAGAAGGGCTGTAAATAAACATAGTCCTAGCCATTAAAAATTACTATTACTATTGTCAGACACCATACCAGAGGACAAGATGAAACTGGTGCAATATTAAACGATAAGACAAGGCAAGTGATTTTACTTGCAAGTTACTTTTGGTGCTGATGCGCGACACACGAGGAAGTTCAAAGTACACTAGGCCGTTTACAAAAGCAACGTCAGGACAAGTTGCCCTGTAGGGCTCAAATTTGCCTGCCGCTCTCATGTGACGTCAGCAGGTTGGGCTCAGCAGGTAGAGCAAACTCAGCCCTAATGCGGGAGGGAGGGGGGGGGGGGGGGGGGTTGGTTGAGTCGCCAGATCTTCTTCGGAAGCAACACTTATTTCCCTTCACTTGCCCAATTTCTTCCAGATATGGCTCTCAGTCGCACCTGTCGAAATTATTTCCCGCTATTGTTACGAGAAAATAAATTTTCCGCTCATGTGACAGCCCTTTGAATTTTCCAGACGAACGGAAAAATAGGTTTCATTGCCAGGTTTACAAAATATTTCCATGCTCGAAAATTTTTCTGAATTATAGCGTAAATAGATTACTGGTATACTATTGTACCTCTCTCCTCCTATCCTTTCTGCCTGTCCCCTCACCTCTTGCATTTTATTTCTCCGGCCTGTCTGCTATTGCTTTATTTCCGCTGCCCCAGCTCAGGTGCTTCCCGTAGCGATGGCAGATGCCGGAGTTATCAAAAATCTTTTCCTTCCTTTTATTATTATTTTTTAAAATAAACCACTACTACTACTAAATGTTTCTGGACATTATTTTGGCTCCAACAGCAAAATTTTGATAGTTTTACTGCAAAACTCGCACGACATTCGTGAGGAGTATAATACGTTTCATCGGTTTCTAGTATATGTACGACTTGTTAAGAATGTTTGAAATCGAATAAAACGGAAGATTAATAAAATTCAGAAATTGCAAAACGGCGATTTCCCGCTTATTCAGCTCAAATTTCTAAGTGGGGTGGTGCATATAGAAATACAAAACGCGGCTCATTACATAGCTAATATTGTTACGCGGCGGCCAGCCGAAGAATGAGACGTGGTGAACCATGGCCATGAGATGATTTAATGGCCGCTGGCCTAGCGCGGGCGCTCCGTCCCGCGCCACTGCCAGCTTCGTCTTCTTCACACTACCCGGAGCCTCCGAGCGATCGTCCCGATCGGTGACGAACAGACGGCGAAATGGCGATGGTCTTGAGTGAAGGATCGAACAATATGTAGAAGATGGTGCAGTGCTGGCCGCCACGATAAGAAAGATGAGAGAATGAGTCCTGGTCCACGAAGCATCCGGGCCGTAGGGCGCCAGGAGCTGACGGCCGAGGTATCTGGACGCACCGAACGGCAGAGGCAGGGGGACGGTGTTTTCACGTTTGGGTCAGTGGGGTCTTGGGTCGGTGGGGTCTTGGGTCCGTCGGGTCTTGGGTCCGTCGGGCCTTGGGTCGTCGTGTAGTGTGGTCCGGGCGGGGGACGGGGCTGGGATGAGCGTCGAGGTCGGTTCAGGTCGGGCGGGCTGGGGCACGGCCGTGCGGCGCCGACCAGGTACTCACGGCCGACGTCCACGGCAGGCCCAGGACGCCGAAGCTCCGTGACCAGGATGGCGATGAAGGGACCCCAGCACCTCCACCAAATGTTACGCGGCGGCCAGCCGAAGAATGAGACGTGGTGAACCATGGCCATGAGATGATTTAATGGCCGCTGGCCTAGCGCGGGCGCTCCATCCCGCGCCACTGCCAGCTTCGTCTTCGTCACACTACCCGGAGCCTCCGAGCGATCGTCCCGATCGGTGACGAACAGACGGCGAAATGGCGATGGTCTTGAGTGAAGGATCGAACAATATGTAGAAGATGGTGCAGTGCTGGCCGCCACGATAAGAAAGATGAGAGAATGAGTCCTGGTCCACGAAGCATCCGGGCCGTAGGGCGCCAGGAGCTGACGGCCGAGGTATCTGGACGCACCGAACGGCAGAGGCAGGGGGACGGTGTTTTCACGTTTGGGTCAGTGGGGTCTTGGGTCGGTGGGGTCTTGGGTCCGTCGGGTCTTGGGTCCGTCGGGCCTTGGGTCGTCGTGTAGTGTGGTCCGGGCGGGGGACGGGGCTGGGATGAGCGTCGAGGTCGGTTCAGGTCGGGCGGGCTGGGGCACGGCCGTGCGGCGCCGACCAGGTACTCACGGCCGACGTCCACGGCAGGCCCAGGACGCCGAAGCTCCGTGACCAGGATGGCGATGAAGGGACCCCAGCACCTCCACCAAATGTTACGCGGCGGCCAGCCGAAGAATGAGACGTGGTGAACCATGGCCATGAGATGATTTAATGGCCGCTGGCCTAGCGCGGGCGCTCCGTCCCGTGCCACTGCCAGCTTCGTCTTCGTCACAATATATGATTCACATCAGCATCACTGATTTTTATTATTGTATTGTTTGTCTTATAAGAGGAAAAAATTGGCTGAAGGCTTAGCTTGGTTAAGCCTGGCCGATTGCGAAAGCAATAACACCTGGCTGCGCTTGGTTCTGCTGGTAGTTTCGTTTCTCGAATTCACGCGTAGCAAACTCGAACTAGCCAACTCTTATCTCTTGTTCTTCACGTCGCTGAGCCACGGTGTCACCGTCTCGAATCACCACAACGCTCTGCTCTTTCTTCTTGGCTGTATACTGCACTCTTTTAGCAAGCCGCTCTACTTTCTGTTCGGGCGTTTCTTCCGCACGGCGTTTTCTTCTCTTGTGATTATATCGCTCCACACTACTCATAGATTCTTCTCCGGCATTAAGTAAAATTAATGAAGTAATTAATTAATCAATTGATTTAATGAGCGTCCATCGATGAGACGAGTTGGGCCCCGTCACGTGGTCACGTGGTAGCGCGCCGCAAGCGGTGCCGGAGCGAAGGATGAGCCTCCATCGATGAGACGAGTTGGGCCCCCAGCTCTCTTCTTGTCGTGACGTCACGCGGTCACGTGGTAGCGCGCCGCAGCTGCGCCGGAGCGAAGGATGAACCTCCATCGATGGCAGAAAAGTGCAAGCAGTATTGCTTTCGCAATAAAAATTTTTTGAAATTGACTACCATCACCTCCGGTGACTGCTGTCCGCAGATTCCACTGCACTGCGTGACATGTTCTCGCCAGTTTCTAAGAGGCACACACTGGCCGTTTAGGGCTTTCATGTGGACCCTGAGAGTTGTACATAGAAGTTGTTGCCTTCCTTCCTGACTGAGTGACGATTCGAGTGTCGCTCTCGGTTTTGCCCTGAGAAGTTGGGAAACACGATCGAATGCAGGTGCCGTGTTCACGCATTCGAGCAGCTAACCTGATCACAGTTTTCGAAATACACCACTTACAGCTGATAACTTATTTCCCGAGGCGTCACTTCTTGTCGTAAGTGCCCTTCAGCAACTATATGAAAGATAAAAACAGTCCACGAGCTCTGCTTCACTGATATAACGTGTGGGCCACAGGACAAAAAAAAATTAAAAAAATCAGTTGACTCAGCCGTGACTAAAGGCCTGTTTGTTTAATCGCATCAGCTCATTAAACATGACGAAGTAAAGAAGAGAAGTCGGACTGTGTGGGCCCACCGTGAGATAGCTCTGATGCACCCTCTGATAGTGATAAGTACTCAGCTGTCATAGGCTGCGCACTTCAATTATTCAGGAAGATTGGCTCACATGCCTTGGGAGTTATTGAATTAAATCAGTTTCGCTACTTCTGTGTGTTTCTGTAAGCCCTGGGCTAGGATGTCGCTACAGAAAATAGCCTTTAAATTTCTTTGTTTTTTAGCGAAGAAAACCCACAATAAACCTTCTGCAAGATAATCTGTCGACTCATGATGTTCAACGTTATCTCTTTCATGGTTACTGCGGCGACTTTAGAATCTAACTGTGGCTGACCATGAAAATTAGTTACTAAAACCTTTGCTACAATAGCACGCCTCATCACCTGACTGCGCTGGATAATCATCATCATCAGCCTCACTACGCCCACTGCAGGACAAAGGCCTCTCCCATGTCTATCCAATTAACCCTGTCCTTTGACAGCTACGGCCACCGTATCCCGTCAAACTTTCTAAACTCCTCCGCTCACCTAACTTTCTACCGCACCCTGCTACGCTTCCCTTCTCTTGGAATCAACTCCGTAAACCCTTAAGGACTAGCGGTTGTCTTGCCTTCGTATTACATGGCCTGCCCAAGCCCATCCCTTCCTCTTCATTTCGACTAAGATGTCATAAACGGCGTTTGCTCCCTCACCTACTCTGCCCGGTTCCGGCCTCTTAACGTGCAACCTATCATTTTTGTTTCTATATCTGGCTGGATTGTCTTTAACTTAAGCTGAACCCTTTTTGTTAGCCTCCACATTTCTGCCCCATAGGTGAGCAACGGTAAGATACAGCTGTTGTATATTTTTCTCTTGGCGGATATTGGTAAACTGCCATTCCTTATATGAGAGAGCCTGCCATACGCGCTCCACCCCATTCTTATTCTTCTAGTTATCCCTCTCATGATCCGGATCAGCGGTCACTGCCTGCCCCAAGTAGACGTATACCCTTACCACTTCCAGTGCATCGCTATCAATTGTGAACTGCTGTTCCCTTGCGAGACTCTTCAGCATTACATTGGTTTTCTGCTTGTTAATATTCAGACGCACCGTTCTGCTCTGTCTGTTTAACCCATTGATCATGCTTTGCAGTTCAAGCGTAGCAGGGAACGGCAGAAAGTTAGGTGGGCGGATGAGATTCACAAGTTTGCGGGATACAATGACCGCAGCTGCAAATGACATGGCTAATTTGAGAGACATGGGAGATGCCTTTGCGCTGCAGTGGGCGTAGTCAGGCTGATGATGATGATGTTGATTAATTCTAATCCCAACTGTTCTCAACCCAGGCCTCGGAATACCTCCTGTTAACAGGCGGTGAATAGCATTGGCGAGACCGTGTCTGCCCTCCTGGCACCTTCCTTATTGGAATTTTATTGCTGACTTTATGGAGAACTATGGTAGCTGTGCGATCGTTATAGATATATTCCAGTATTTTCATACTGCTTCCTGATTCCGCAAGCCTGCACGACTACTGAGGTTTCCACTGAGTGAAATGCTTTCTCGTAATCAATGCAGGCTGTATAGTATAGTGGTTGTTCATATTCTACGCATTTCTCTATCACTTGTCTGACAGTGTTAATATTGTCTAGTGTCGAGTATCCTTTTCGAGAGCCTGCCTCATCATTTGGTTGATTGAAGTCTAAAGTAGTCCTGACTCTACTAGCGATTATCTTAGTAAATATCTTATAGGCAACGGACAGAAGTTGACTGGTCTGTAATCTTTCAAATCCTTGACGTCTCCGTTCTTATGAATGGGATAGGTTCTTTCCTAGAACCTATCCCATAGTCACCTACCGCCTGGTCTCCAGCCCGCTTCTTGCCTACCTTCGCACTGAAGTCGCCCATCTGTGACTGTGTACTGTGATTTTGTCTTTGGTCAATGACGATTCCACATCTTCATCGAAGCATTCATGCCTTGATGTAGGTGCGTAGGCCTGCACCACCTTCAGCTTGTACCTCTTATTAAGCCTAATTATGATAGCTGCAACCCTCTCGTTAATACTATGGAACCTCTCTACGTTGCCAGCTATATCCTGAATGATGAGGAATCCCACACCTCGTTCTCGTCTGTCCGCTAATCCACGATAGCAAAGTACGTGCCCGCCCTTCAGTACTGAATACACCTCATCTGTCCTCCTAGCATCACCAAGCCCTATGACATCCCCTTTAATACCCCCTAGTTCCTCGAACAGCACTGCTAGGCTAGCCTCACTGGATAAGGTTCTAGAGTTAAACGTTGCCGGGGGGTTCAATTTCCAATGGCGGCCTGTCCGGAGCGAGGGATTCTTAGCACTCTCCGCTGCGTCATAGGTCAGTTGCTCTGCAGCCGCTGGGGACTGAGGGCCTAGGGTTAATGGGTTTGTTCATAGATGGTTGTGGCCAAGTACTACGCCAGGGTGACCAAATCTTGGTGGAAAAAACAGCGCAAACTAAGACAGAAAACACAGAAAAGAGGGGAGACACTACAAGCGCTTGTAGTGTCTCCCCTCTTTTCTGTCAGCGCTTGTAGTGTCTCCCCTCTTTTCTGTCAGCGCTTGTAGTGTCTCCCCTCTTTTCTTTGTTTTCTGTCTTAGTTTGCGCTGTTTTTTCCACCATGAATTCACATCAACTAGCCCAAATGTCTGCTTTGACCAAATCTTGCTCTGGTGAAGGAGTGCGTCTTCGATTCTGGCCACCGAGATCAGGCCGCACCCCAGGCCTGGTTATGCAATTCCATCGACACGCGGAGTTTTTTCCCGGTAGAGGATTGTGTGGACCCGGCATTCGATCCCCGGTCCTCTTGCAGGCGAGGCGGTTGCTCTACCTCTCCGTCATCGCTGATCTGACACATATCAGTATTCTCAGAAACGGACGTTATGGGAGTATGCTGTTATGCTGTCTGCATATATCTTTCCTGTACAACTTCTATCTCTTTTCGGGGAGGCGAGAGCCCGTCAAGCTACATCTCTAGCTTTTTTGTCTCTGCCTCCCTCATCCTTGTGATGGAAAATAAAGGCATTATTATTATTATTATTATTATTATTATTATTATTATTATTATTATTATTATTATTATTATTATTATTATTATTATTATTATTATTATTATTAGGTTGATTTAGAAAGGCACCAACTTTCGGAGAGCTCTGCACCATGCAGAGAGCTTCAAAAAGATTTTCGTAAGTCTGCAGAGAGAAATAAAAAGTAAAGGTGAGCCCACAAGTGTATCGCTATCTGCCTGTCATGTCTCATTATGCTCGGTGATCATATTGAACGGCTAGCCATATAAAATTGTTGCTTTTTAACAGCAAACAACTGAATAAGACAGACTTCTGTGCTGCCTTACGTCCCTGAGCTTGCAGATGCCCATACATCCACAGGTTTTCGCTGCTGCCTATAGTGCATCTGATCGAGATGTTCCCCACTGATGTCCCTTACTTCTTGACAGAGCATGTCAACTGAAGCATTTATAAGACAAATTTCATAGTGCTTCTTCCACAAAGAAATCGAAACATTTTGTTTGTCCTAACCTGCAGACTAGAGCGGGCCAAAAAGAGAAGCCATACTCGACTTAAGGCCGCTACACCAGCAGGTGAGCAGATTTTCACTAATAAGATCATCGCCGATGCCGCATACACGCCAAACGTCATCCGTAAATGGCTTGCCGGTCCTCGCTGGCATCATTGGGGGCAATGTAGACGTCACTGAGTGCCCGTACTGCGGCTGTATGTGCCGTGCTGATCTGTACCACCTAGTCTGGTATTGCTCACAGTTCTTCAAGGGACGCGACAACCTTGTCGCCTAGGATGGTTTTCCAACCGATGGCGAGGAATTACATGATTGACCAGAGGTGGAGCGAACGACATGTGGGAAATAAGTTAAGTGGCCTCTATATAGCAGTCTAGAGCGTGGCTCGACCACCCAAGCCGTCTCCCCATGTATCTAATAGGTCCCTTTTCCATTCCTTAACAACCCAATTCCGCTATAAAGGGCCTCGAGCCTCCCTTTCTAAATAAATTTATAGCTCATTCATTCATAAATCGCAGAAGTAGAAGTCCATGAACTGCATATTATGAGCGAGTCTGACGCTATAGTCCAGTATATATGTATATATGTAGTACACAAGAGTGCGCACGAATGCGCATTTCCACAAATGCATGCCAGTCTGCTTTTACGTCCCCATCATTGTGCCGGTGAAGTTCTCTCCGCTCTCCATAGCACACAGCTGTGTCTCAGTTGCAGCAGTTCACGAAAGACCTCACACGACTTTGATGCTTTCTGGTCGCCAGGACTAACCTCTCAGGCCTCCGTGCAAACCTGATGGACGGATGGACGGAGCGCCGATTGCCTCCTTCCAGTCGAAACAACCCTCCTTTTCAGGCGTGGAGCTGTAGTTTTCCGCTTTTGTGACGCCCGCTTGGAAGGGGGGCGAGGCCGATCGTTCTGGTGTCCCGGACTCTTCCTGCAGTGTCTTCTGGAAAGGCAGAGATGCTTTTCAAATCAGTGGGGGGAAGGGGGAAGGGGAAGATTGGGTCGTTTCATTGGCCTGCGAACATTGCACTCGACCATGCCGGCACTTGGGGATTTCTCATGCGGAAGACTGCGGTGGCTTCATCTAAGGCTTCATCTGCAGTTCACATCCTGATCAAAATTCAGAACAGATACAGGTACGAACTCTGTGAGATCCACGAAGAGGCCGTGTCAATTTTTCTGGAGCGTCGTCAATGCACTTCGCTTCACACGCACTCCGGTTTTGCGTCGACTCTTTTCAGCGGGGCCACGGCAAGCATCGCTGCCGATTGCAGCCCCATCCTCGTGCAAGCCTTGCTCTTTGTCCGTGGTTTGACCGTCCACAGGAGCGTTGTCAGTAGAGTTGTGACGGCTGCCGGCTGGGGCGTCCGACGCGTTCTGTTCCTCCGGGAACAGCCGACGGCGCACTCGGAGGGGCTCACCATGTCGCCGCTCCCGTACGAAAGGCCGTGCTCTCGGGGTACTCATGAGTATGGTCGAAGAGGGCATCACAAGACGTGGCTCTCTGACGGCGCACTTCAGCCTCTTCTTCGACCGGCAGAGCAATTGCTGTTGTTGTCCTCAAGGAGTTAATGGCGCGGGATTGGCCAAGACACCGGCGGCGACTGACAGATGCTTAAAAATGTTTTTCGAAAAAGAAAAAAAAAGAAATAAGAATAAAGGAATTCAGATTGAACAATTAAAATTTAGAAGAAATCGGTCGCTGTGAGCCTGGTGACTAAAAATGACAATGGGGCTGTACGTACAGAGTTCTGTATGTTTTGATGAATGGCGAAGACAGAATAGCAGTTCCTTTATCCATCAAAGCAATCCGTAAACTGCCGCTTCAGCAAGAAGATACTATGTAGCGTCTTCACCTTCCGAGCTCATCTTTGCTGATAGCGCCGTCTTTGTAGGTTTAGTTTAGTTTAGTTTATTGGGGTTTAACGTCCCAAAGCGACTGAGGCTATGAGAGACGCCGTAGTGAAGGGCTCCGGAAATTTCGACCACCTGGGGTTTTTTAACGTGCACTGACATCGCACAGGCTCGGAAGCAAGTGCACCTGTAACTGTGCTAACTGAGTACAACACGACAGCGCACAAATTATTTTCAATTTGTGTTAATAAATGTTTCCTTGCTCCCTCGCTTGCTCGCTCACACGTTCGTTTATGTCACCAAATATCGACTGGGCGAAACGCAAAAGATCAGCGTATGCCGTGCGATGTCACTGCACGTTAAACAACCCCAGGCGGTCGAAATTAATCAGGAGCCCTTCACTACGGCGCCTCTTTCTCTATTCATACTTTAACTGCACCCTTCACCTGCCGTGATGGCTCAGTGGTTACGGTTTGCGGCCACTGAGCAGGGGTACCCGGGTTCGAATCCGGCCGCGGCGGCCGCGTTTCGACGGAGGCGAAACGCAAAAGGCGCCCGTGACCTGTGCGATGTCAGTGCTCGTTAAAGGTCCCCAGGTGGTCGAAATTATTCAGGCGACCTCCACTACGGCACCTCTTTCTCTCTTTCTTCCTTCACTCCCACTTTCCTCACTTCCCTCACGGCGCAGTTGTGGTGTCCACCGAGAAGGGAGACCATTACTGCGCGATTTCTTTTCCTCAAAAACCACTAATTCCTTCCCTCACTCACGGCGTGACTGATCCACCGAGAAGTGAGACAGTTACTGCACCTTTCCTACCGTCAAAAACATTTTTAATATATAGTTGGTAAAATTGGTAAATTGGTTTTGGAGGAAAGGAAATGGCGCAGTACCTGTCTCACATATCTAGGCGGACACCTGAACCGCGCCGTAAGGGAAGGGAGGAAGGTAGAAGTGAAAGAAGAAAGAGGGAAAGAGGTGCCGTAGTGGAGGTCTCCGGTATAATATAATTGCACAGCAAAGGAAAAGTGCCCACGGAGTTTTGCTTCCTTCATTTTGCGTAAAATTTTCGACTGGTGCAGAAAGTACTATGATGTTTTGTAGCAGCGCAGGTAGGAAAGGTAGGAATGGTATCAGCGAAGAAGAAAAGGACAATGATAGTTATAAATATTACTGCATAGAGCTAACATTCGCCCGATAAATTTAGAAAATTAAGCTAGGATGAAATACAGGATAGGAAAAAATTCAGGGGGCACTTTCGCTCTCTAAAGTGCTGCAAGGCACTTTCCTGGCGCACTGTTTGGCATTGACTGCGAGATTGTCTGTGCTGTACTAGTGCTTTATTTGACTACAAACTTTGACTACAAATTGACTATACACTTTGACTGCCGACTTTGACTGCTTCTTTAGCGCGACTCTATCTCTGCTTCTATGAGTTTGGTTGTATCCATGGCTCTGTTCGCATTAATGAGGTATGTAATGGGGTCACCCACGGACGCCTTACGCACCCTGTCGGAGCGGACTATTTTTTATTAGTTGTCGTCTGTTCCAAAAGGGGGCGTCAGGCATCCGTGGGTGACCTCTTTACTGCGAATCCGCGCACTCTGACGTCATAACCACTTCGACCAACCGAAAAGCGTGACACCTCTGCTCACAACTTCCTGTCGGCAACTTTCTGTCGACAACGATGAAGCATTAAAGGCTTTCGCCTTTAAAAATATAGCAAGCGTTTACGCTATCCTTTGTAACACGCTAAATCTTTTATTGATGGCTAAGACCTACAAACTATCGGGCAACTAAAGGCTTCCCCAGCAATTGCAACGGGCGCACGGTCACGTGCTTGGCGCTGGTCCCATAAGACATGTAACTGTCACTTGGCCACTCACGTCACGGTCACGTGACCCATTGTTAAAGGTCTGCGCCACGGAATACGCCGCGTATTCTTCCGCATAAAGGCTTTCGTTGTAAAAAAATTGGGTAAAAGAGAGTACTGTGACGTAAAGAGTGATGGCAAAGAGATGCCTACAAGAGAAGTGTCGCGATGCGCGAGACGGAAGTGGCATGCACTTCGAGAAAGACTAAAGGCCGCAGCGTGCCTCAGGGTTTTCAGTGAAGTTTCGAAGTTTAGCAGCAGCTTTTCCCTGCTCCTTCACCGCCAGGGCTACTAAGACTTCTCCCGCAAATATATGAGGACGGTCGCCTCACCTACCGCGCCGCCAAAACTTTTATTATTGTCAATCTCGCTCACACGTTTACAAACGAGTGGAAGCGACGCCACCGGCTTTCACAATACTTTTGTTTTTAGAGCGCAGCTCTTAGGAGCCCGTTTCTGCGTTCCGTGTCGCAGTCGTCGGCGTTGTCGGCGTAACCGGTTGTCCAAGAAACAGAGCGAAACGCCACCTGGAAGTTTCCTGCCACGGTAAGATCCCGGACGGTGGCCAACAGGTGTTGTATGAAGAGCTGCGCTCAAATTTCGCATTACCGATTACCGTAATCGTCTGTCTCTTTCTTTTTTTTTTTTTGCCGCTGCATATATTCACTTTATTTCTGGTGTCTTCACTCTCTTGTCTTCTTGAGTCGGTTTAAAAATTGGTATATTTTGGTCTTTGAAGATTTTGAATGTTTTTGTTGCTGTGAAATGTATCTCCTGGTTTCCAACCTTTGGTTTCTGCCGTCTCCTTTCGGAGTCAGACAAACCTTGCGAGCATTCTGATAGCCCTAAAGAAATTCTCAAGCTGACTGCTGCACTGCTATGTTTCTCCACTGTAAGCTCACACCCATGCCTAAGCATGATCAAGCCAACGGAAGAGAAAAAGGGCGAAAACAGAACTGCAAACTTTTGCGCTTGTTACGTAAATCCCGAAATTAAACGGTGACTATGTCGATTATAACTCAAGACCGAAACAGCAAACACTACTAAGAGGTGGCGGAGCAGCCAGTGGTGTCGACCGATTGTCGTGACGTCGCGGTTATTCTTACCTCATGGGGGCTCCTGCCAGCTATCTGCGATTTCACGCTGTAGGGGATTAAACACGGCGCCAAATCGCCGACGTCATTATCTGGAGGGCCCCCTGTGAGCTATGTTTGCGGCTTTGTTCCTTGGTTGTGTCCTACTGTAGAATACTGGCTGTTAACATCACAGATATCTGCCCATTTCCCTCTTTTACTTAACATTTTGTTCTAAGATACGGTCCAGGTACTCCTCCGCTTTAAGACCCATCAATGCGTCCCATATACTGCCGTAAAATGACTTGATTCTTTCATTACCAATTCGTGCTGAGTTAGTCAATGCAGTGAGTGGAGCCATTCCTTTTTACAGCGAAAGCCGTTTACGGGCCGTTCTCGCTAATCTTCTGAGCTTGTATTCTTTTTGTCCGCAGGCGTGTCTTAGCGCCATGACTCGCCGCGGTCGCTTGGTGACTATGTCATTCGGTTGCTGACCACAAGGACATGGTATATATATCGAACTCCAGCTGCGGCTGTCGCATTTCTATGTCGGTGGAGGTGGAGGAAGGTGTGTGCAGTCTGAGTCACACGGTTGCGTGTTCTTGTCCAACATTCTTGTAGAAACATTTTGAATAGTATAAGGTATTGCTATGGAAATTTTGAAGGTAATGGTCCATTCTTCTGATGTGTAGCAAAATCTTCCTTCTAGAGTGTTTCCATTACTCGCATGGAGCAGTTAAGACTGGCTTAGAAAATCTATGGGGAACACTTTTGAGGACAGCGAAAACGTTATGAGCAAAAAATGCAAGCCTACAGGCGGGAGATGTGCGGATATATTGATTGTTCCAGTGAAATCCTACAATGTATGAAAAAATTACGCTCTTGAACTGGTTCCCGTTCAAAAATGCTTTTGTCCAGAATTGTTGCGTATGTTATTACCTATACTCCGTTTCATAAATAGCAGGCAACGCTGTCAAAGCTAGCGCGCCTCTTCGCGCAGGCTAAGTCCGCATGCAAAAAGTAGTTCGCCATACAACCAAAGCGAACACAAACATACTTCGTAGCGACAAATCTTAAGTGCCGTGACTGGCACCTCCCGGACTTCGTTTTACATCTTGCAACATTTTCGTCCTGCGACTCGTCGAGATTTCGAGAAGCAAAAAGTACAGGTGACGGTATGATACGCGGATGGTAGGGCGAATCGCTTCTACTAAATCCGCGCCCAAAAAGTAGTTCACACTTCGCGAAAATTATGGCCAGAGAGCCCGAATACTGAGCGCCTCAAAGCTTTGACCGTCCTTTTCAATGCTATTACATCGTTTTATACCGCTCTTTGTATTCGTCCAAACAATGACCCGAGTTTCGCGAAGAACGAATGATACGTGGCGGAGTAATGTAGTTTCGCAGACGCACTACTTCAGTAACCTCCGCAGCGTTACCTGCTATGTATCAAACGGAGTATCGGAGTGGTGGTGTCGGTTATATAGCTGGCGTGGGGCTCTGTAGGCCTGCGTCAGCTCGCTGAATGAGTGCATGCGCTCCTTTGTGGATCCCTGATCAGAGGCCACCTGAGCCCGGTGTAAAGATCATCGGACTAAAAGGTTTGTGGCCGCGTTTTCGGGATTCCCGAAGTGCGCAGGGACCCATGTGATCTAAATTATTTCGGCACAGTCCACTGCGGCGTCTCTCGAAGCCCGCATGTAGCTTCTATACAAATATGCTAAACCTCACATAATTTTACTACGTCACTCTATAGCGCGAGAGGTGTGAGAAGAATTTATTACTATTATTCGGCAAAATATATGGGCAAGTGCGAGAGAGAAACGAGACGCGATGCCGCATCCGTGCCCTTGTCTGTCTTCTGCGAGTTGCAGCAGTGAATCCGCACCAACTCGCCCAATGCCCATCTGTTCCCAAGAGTTTACTGTCCTCAAACTGTTGCTGGTTCAACGAAAGTATTTTCCAATGGAAAATGTTAACTTTTATTCGAATACTATATCAAATCAATGTCTCTGAGTGCACAATTCAAGCACTGTGTTCCGTCCTTAGCGCTCCATACCGGACTAATATGCAACAAATGACAAACCAGTCGGTCAGTAGGATTCCGGTTTTGGACTCTAACACAAAAGCAACGAAATAAACTAGTTCGTTGAATATTTGCCTCAGGTTTGCTTTCAGTAATCATCGTTACTGTAACACACCAAGGTCCCACTGGCAATGCCCTCAGGGCACATTACGATGAACAAGTTTAATGCGAACGAATTCAGAATCAGTATGTAAAAAAGAAAAGGAGGCAACTAAACGCGAGGGCACACTGCTTGGAGAAGTCACGGAAGCTTTGGGATCTCGTGCCAGTACGCAGCAAACTGTTTGGCCTGAAAAGAAAAGACGAAAAACGAAATTAAGAAACAAACAGCGTGTGTGTAATGACGGTAACATTTGCGCAGTTCTTCAGCTAACACTTCACAATCAGCAGAAATTTCATCTTTCCATCATGTCTCACAGCATCTTTTTTCTTCTTTTTATGCGTTGTAATCAGCACCTTTCTATAATCGCTCTGGCCCTCGAAGTAAATAAACGAACATCTGAATAAAGTTGCCAACTTAGTGACTTTGTTCAGGGGATCGAGCTGGCGTCCTGGAAATTAGCCGTAAGGTAACTAAAACCGGTTCAACAGTAAACTTAACCATATGTGCGACGCGCATGAAATGGGGGCACTTTCTCAATTAATTCGCCCATAGCTAAGAATCAAAATTTTTTGAAAATGTGAGGTTAACACCCGCATGACTAAAGCTGGCTCCAGCGTGTACTGTGTGATGTCAGTGCACGTTGAAGGACCCCAGGCGGTCAAAATTTCCGGTGCCCTTCACTACGACGTCCCTCATAGCCTGAGTTGCTTTGGGACGTTAACCCCCGTAAACCATAAATATTTCCTCAAAATCAACGGAGTCTACAAAGTTGTCAATGCCAACACCAATGAAATCAATGAGCGCCGGCGGCCCACTAAAAAAAAAAAACTGAAATTGTCTTCTGTCTTCGCAAGTGTCTCGTTATTTGGCGATAGCAAGGACTGACTGCGGACAACATGAAGGGGCGCCTGAAACCGTGAAGGCATTTGTCCATCACGAAACGTGCCTTGGGGAGCGAGGGAAGATTACGAACGAGACTGGAAGTATATCAGCGTGACTCCGATACCGAAACATACGCTTAAAGACGTTAAAACAGGCAGACGACGAGCGCGAGTATCCTACCTTCGCCGACGTCTAGCCAATTCCCCGAACCGGGTTTATGTGGACGCCGCAGCCTACCGGGACCATGACAATTACGTACGCAGTGGTGGCAGTGGACCACCGCTTCTCCACTCTATTCACTTCTTCTGTAAGAGCCGGAACACCAGCGGCCGCGGAGACCATCGCCGTGGCCATTGCCATTAGGCTTTACGATTGAGTCCTAAGGCCAAAGCGCTCATGCGATCACAGACACAGCACGCGTGTCGATACTTCCTGAGAGGCCGAGTTCCCAAACACGTCAGCCGGCTCATGGGCACTACACCCCTCACCAAGCGCCACCAAATCACCTGGACACCAGGCCACGAGGGACTGGAGGGAAATGAGAGGGCACATGCTCTAGCTCGAGGCATCATCAACCGAGCGGGGCCACACACCGCGCCCGCTTTTACCCCTCTACCTTCCAGGTATAACAGACGCCTCGAGTTGCAGCGTCTTTATAAGAGGCATTTGACCCCCCCCCCCCCCCCCAGATCATATGAAATTGGACACCCCAGACGCCGTCTCTTGGCGGCAGATACAGACGAACACATTTCCAAACCTCCATAGACTACATCTCGTACACCCAACGTTATCAACCGACACATACCCCTGGTGCCAGGCCCACCATGCACTCTTCCAAATTTTGTGAGGATGTGGGGCCAAACCAAACAATCTGCAGACGCAATGCACGTATATTTAGCGATGGGAGGCGCTGCTGACCAGCGATAACCTGGAGGACCAACGGACCCTCATACAACAGGTCCGCAGGGCAGCTGAAGTCAGTGGAGCCCTGCAATGAGGACCCCACCCTTAAGCTAGCACAACTTCCTTTCTTTTCAATAATGTTCTTCCTCATCCTCATAAATTCTCCTACAGGAGTGGATAAATTAAATTCACAATATTCAGCTTTCGCTGTTTCTTTTTACTTTTAACTTCAATAGTCTCCACCGTTTCTCCTGGACTTGTGCATCTTACTTCATCACCGCACATAGTGAAAAAGAAAAAAATCGAAACTGTATAAAACACAAATTAGGAAATTAGGCAACCAATTAATGTATCCTTAATCCCATATGGTTCCAATGGTGCTTTCGGCATCGCCGTCCATTGCCTGTGGCCGCCTGGCTCGTACCACTATTCTGCACGGCGCTGCCATACACAGCCGCGTGGTTTGCGGACGTTGAACCGCCCCAACATCGACTGCAGTATTACGTCACCATGGCGCACCATAGGGGCCATGAGGAAAAAACGAGACGTTACTCCGTCGCGCATACAGGGTGGATGACCTAAGACTTCACACAATTTTTAAAAATAGGGTTCTTAGGCTCCTTAACTACCTAGAGGCGTGTAGCCAACGGTAAGTAATATCCGTACCAGTTTTTAGAATCTCAAACACGTGGTTGCCCTCGGCACCGTGGCATAACAAATTTTGGCAACATCGCGCCAAAATACATGCGCTTTCGAGAAGCTTGCAGGCAAAGCAACCTCTCCAATGCACGTAACTCCTCAAAATAGCCCGAATTTGTTGGGCCGCAGCGCCGAAGGTAACCTCGTTTTCAAAATTCTGAAAACTGATATGGATATTACTACTGGTGGGCAGCACGCTTCTCAAAAATTAAGGAGCCCCACAGTAATAGTAAAACAGTTAACTAATCAACTTTAGTTAACCAGCCTGCTAGTTAGCACGTCTTGGCTGTATTCTGATGTACTGCACCGCTGACAATGCTATGCCGAAAAAAGCACTCTTCTAACCTTCAGGGCTTCTCTAAAACGAACAAAATAGAATTTTACAGATTCTTCCCATTTAAGCAGTTTCATAGCAAATGATTTTTCTTCACACGGACGAGTTTAAGTGTATCTTCTGCCGAGGTAGTCAGCGAAATTTTCTGCAGTGATATGCCATTAACGGTGAGATGTGTGTGACTGCTTCGATGTACGTCCACACGCCGCCCTTTAAAGACACTTCCAGGTTTTGCGTGGACGTTATGGCCACAGACGGCACACACTCTCTAGAGGACTGCAACTGCTACGACAGACAGCCTTGGTTACAAGTGTTCAAGAAGCAGGATTTTCTTTTGATCCGTGTGGCCTTAACACACACCTGAAGTTCCCAACTTCAAGATGGTGAGGAGTGCACCTCACCTTGCCCCTTTTTTTTCTTTTCTACGGCCTAATGACTTATGACTAAGACTGCACCTAAATCCTGCAGTTTTGAGGGAACTCGCCGCGGTAAGAAAAAGTAGATGCGCAGAATTTTGTGGGCAAAAAATGGCTAGGCTTCAACGTGGCTTGAACTTAATTATACGAGCGAAAGCTTTGTTAAGCATGATCTCCACTGTCTCAAATCAAATGTCAAGGTTCAAGGTCAGATGTCAAGGCAAGGCGCACATTTGTTATAGTCATATCATCACGTGGTCATGCTACCATATATAGCTTGGGCCATACCGCCCCGCAGTTTAGTTCGGTTTGACCTTGTGAGACATTGAAGGTCATTGCCGATGTGGTGCCCACTGTCTCAATCATATGTCAAGGTCAAGGCTCAAGGTCAAAGGTAAAGGTCACGTGCTCAATGGTCCGAGCCATATGATCATGTGGTCATACTACCATAGCTTGGGCCAAACCGCCATGCAGTAAAGTTCGGTTTGATTTTGCGAGGCACTGAAGGTCCAGAAGAGGGCAAATACGGGCTGGTTGGTACATTTTTTACGAATTGGAAAAACAGCGCAATCAAAGACGAGACACAAGAAGGACAAAACACCAGCGCTGGTGTTTTGTCCTTCTTGTGTCTCGTCTTTGATTGCGCTGTTTTTCCAATTCGTAAAGCACTGAAGGTCATTATCTCATCCACATCGAAATGGGAAGCTCTACGCCGAGGAGTAGAACTCTTGTTCTGGAACTAGCCTTCATAATTTTGCGAACAAAAGAATTCCTCGATGCAAGCGTTAAAGGCGCACCTGCCTCGATACGGAGGAACAGTGCAATATAGAATGCAGAAAACGCACCGCGTTGATATAATTCTCCAGGACGGTGTTCTCGTTCTGCGCATGCGGTGAGCTTCCCGCGCAGTTGACGGGCATGAGCAGCGTGTCGCGGCACACGTGGTCCTGCAAAGCCCGCACCGTGCCGATGGTGCCGCCTTCGCGGGTGAGGTCCGGTTCCACGCCGTGCACTGCGGCAACGGAAAAGGAGGCGTCACGGAAAGGGATCGGATCGGTTGAGTCATAGAGTTTCTTACTATTACCTAGAGGGAAAGCTGGCAGCCCGTCTATGGGAGTTTGCATGGCGACCCCTCGTGACCACTTCAGCCACCATGGGCGCTCAAAGCATCATGGGGCGGTGAGCTACTTGTTGCGGAACTGCAACTTTTGGCCAAAAAAATAATAGAAAAATAAAGCTGTTTGATAACTACAAACGTCCTAACATTCAATATCTGGTCTAAAGATTGCAACAAACGAGCAGAAAAGCATTTAAGTGCAAAGTTTGCCCAAAATAAGAGACGACTCGCTCTCCTATTGGCCTAGTAATGAACACTATAAAAACTAATATTTCGTACTTAACAGGCGCACTTTTAAAAGTAAATATGTTTTCAAAAAAGATGTTGTTGCCTAAATACTATAAGAGGTTTTTTAATGGCATTTCGGAAAAGTGAAACCTTTTATTGGCGTCGTGTGTCGTCGCGTTTTCACTACTATGGCTTTTGCACACTGCGTTCGCGCGAAAGTCGTCTGCGCACACACGGACAGCGTTTTTGGAATGAAACATCTTAGTAATGACACTCCGTGTTCCTGAAAAACTACTACTGTTCCGCAACAAGTAGCTCACCGCCCCATGATGCTTTGAGCGTCCATGGTGGCTGAAGTGCAGCGCCGCCGGCTTTCCCTCTAGGTAATAGTAAGAAACTCTATGGGTTGAGTCGAAAGAATGAAGAAATAAGGAAGCGTTGATGCTGGTGGCGATAGAGAGACGTATCTTCAGTCCTTACCTCAAAGGTACGGCTCAGATTAGAGGCCCCGATCGTTGACAAGAAATGTTTATGGGTGGACATCATGTTTCGTGCACCGATTGTTACACGTGTTCAAGGAACGACTCCTTCTGCTGTTTTGTCTCACGTTCCTGGTGCCCTTCGTAGGGTCAGAATCAAGCTCGTTGTGACGAAAGTAGGACATTGCGGGGCTGATTAGCGAACGCAAAAATTAACCTCCGACTCCAAACCATGAAAATGTGCAGAGTGGTTTGGCATCTAATAATACTTGCAATACACTGCCAAAATAAGTGCTTGCTGTAGCTAAAGCAGCCTTTCGTCGGCATGGTTTTAGAACGACCACTGGTAGAGGGACTTGGTCCGCGAAATCACTTTATGAGCCAGCAGAAAACTTGTGTGACCTCTGACATCTTTACAGCTGCTAAATGAGCCTTTGAACGCCTCTGTTTCGCACAGCTCGGTTTTTTTTTTTTTTTTACGAAACTCTATCTGGCAATGCAGATATCGCACATGAATTCAAATACGTACGCGCGACTCGTCCCATTTGTTCCAACTAATCTTTTTCACGCAAGCATTCCATGCAAAACAACACTGGAAATATTAATTGCATCGGTTCTTGTGTACCACACTTGCCTAAGTACGTACAGTCTTTGCCAAAAGTAACCCGGCACAGGTGGTTTGTTTCTTAGCCGCGTATCGAAGCACTCATGGCAGCCCTTAAGCTCTGATTCTGTGTAAAGGTGAGACCTTGTCCTTACATTATGGCACCGTTCGGTCTTTAGGGCTGCTGTAAATGCTCGGTTATACGTTTGAGAAGCAAAAAATGGCCTGGCTTAGCTTATGGTTAAGTCTAGGATGCGAAGCATACCGCCGGCGGAGGCTGCGCGTCCGCAAGCGAGCGCACGAGTTGAGCCCCAGCTTTCACAGCTGTTGTGACGTCAGCGCCCCAAGCGGAAGGAGCGGGAGTTAGGCCGCCGGTGGAGGCTGCGCGTCCGCAGGCGAGCGCACGAGTTGAGCTCCAGCTTTCACAGCTGTTGTGACGTCATATCACGTGGTGCGCCGATGTAGGTCAAGTGGTAGCTACGCGGCCGCGCGCGGCGCAGCAAGGAAGAGCTCGGTTGTGCGGCTAGTATGCTTCGCACAAAACCTGTTACCCGGTTACTTTTGGCGAAGGGGGTACATATCTAAAAGCTGTCGCTGGCGTCTTACATGCCGCAATGGCGCAGAATAATATATATTTCTTGACTGCTTCCACTGTTGCTTCTATTGTTACGCTCAGCGAATAGACGAGGGCGATGCATCGGATCTTCAGTCGGTGACGCACGCATGCGCACTATCCACTGGCCAAGCTGTGGGGACCACGCCACTCTGATGCGCGATAACCCACTCGCCCTCTTACGCACAGAGTGCGCTATCAAAACACTCGCTGAATGAAGCCGTTCGTTCACTGTTCCCTGGATGCGTTCACGTTTCACTTCGGCAGTCATGAAACGATACAGGTGATGTTCAGCAAGCCAGCGGAAACAACGTCATGTGGCGAGCTCCGACGCAGTTCTTAGAAAGCTCACCGTGCCTGACTGCAGCCGCTGCAGCCCTAAAGTGCGGAGCTCGGGGGTCCGTGAACCAGGTTTGGGCGCTGTGTTGCATTGTCACCCTGCGAGAGGCGAAATGGTTTTATCTCATTGGTCTTTATTACAAACAATTTTGGATATCTAGACTGCTCCAGGCATTATAGGCGGCGTAGGTTGGCCCCCTGAATACAAATTATGACCATAATCATTAGCAGTAATGTACAATTTAAAAGAAGGAAGAGAGGAACGCGGACTGGCAAATTAGTTTTTTCTGGCGCAAAGAATGGTAGCTCGCATTTATATGTTCTTGACACAGTAAGTCAGGAAGGCTATCTTTCAATGGGCCGTCTATAAAGAACACTCGAAGTTGCTACAACTAGAATAAACTTTTTGAAAACGCTATAGTGGTATCAGAAGGCACTTGAGATGTGCTTGCTCTATCAGCGCCATTACATCATGACGACGTTCACGTGGCTTTTAAAGAAATACTAACGCTGAGAGCGGACTAAATTCCCGGAACCAAGAAATTTCATTCGTTATTTACGCACAAAAAGGCGGGTTATTCATCACCTGTGGATCCAACGATGTGAGAAGATTTTGCCGACAAAAAAAAAAAAAAAGCTCTGCCACCCTTAAAAAAATTACAGATCACTGCGGCGATCCGCACTGGGAGAATGCGGAAGCATTGTCGCCTCCTCGGCACTCGTCGCCTCGCTTTGCCTCTCTTTATAATTTTCTTTTTGTTTGTTAATTTAACTACTGAATTAGCGTAATTATCTTATGCTTTATGATTTATTTACTGTGATTATACTTTATTTTACCTCAAACAACCATTTTGGTTGCTTTCCCGTCCACTTACTATATCCCCGTCCAGCCTATTCAACCGTCCAATGGTTTTCACTGATAATTAATTTTATTTGTACAGAATACCCCTAAAGGCCCTCGAGAGGGTATTACATGGGGGGGGGGGGCACAGGCAATTGAACAGAATAAAACAAAACCACAAATATAAAACAAGAAAAGCAATAAGACACTTTGCATGACATAAATAAGCAAAAGAATCAAAAGAATGGCAGAGCGGCAAAGAACGAAGATCTATGTGAACGAAACTTTTTGTTCTATTAATTATCACTAATCAAATACATTTCATTTCATTTCAAACTTTATTTTAACTTTTTGCCTATTGTTGCACTGTTTTGCTGTCCACTGCTGTTTTCACATCCACTCACTGTATCGACATCCGCGCTATTTGGACGTTTTTCGACATTTCTGCCTCTAATTAATTAACTAATTATCCTATCGGCATAATTTTTTGCGCAGCATCCTAACATCATCCTCTTTCGATTACAACCACTCGTTTGATGTCATCTCTTCTGAGAATGTCACAACTACTGCGAACACGTTTTGGTGACACGACCGCGTCGACATAGCCTAGAAATGCTTTCGCGTTGATAACTATTACGAGATAGCTTGTCAAGCATGTCAACAGGTCGAAGTATCAGGATCAGCGAAGGCAGCGTTTCAAATACGCCATATTTAAGACAGCCATGTTCGCTAAGCAGCTCATGTGAAACACGTGCTCACTTGAGGCGGTTAGGGCTGTTCCGCTGAGCGAAGCGGCTCTCCAGGTGCCTGGTGATGCACTCGTTCACCTTGTTGGGAAGCTGGTCGGGGACGGTGCGGATGGAGAACTTGCCGATCACGTGGTTCGGTATCATTTCCGGATTTCCGGGGTCGCAGTACGCGCCCGATATCCCTGCGTGTGCGACGCAGTGAAAGGTCATACTAGACCACTGTTAGTCGGTCAAATGATTACAGGAATCCCCCCAAGGTGGAGTAGATTATTAATGTTATACACCGTACTAGCAATAAAAAATGGTAGGCTTTTAATGTAATTAAACCACGTAGGACTTGCGAAAGCACTTGAGGCAACACCGCCTCAAACGTAACGGCAGGCAAGATCAAGGTCAAAGGTTGAGGCTTTAGACATACCTAGGATTTTTCAGCTTTACTCGTGCTTTACAGCTTTACGGCAGTCTTAAGTGCCCTCTGGATTTTTTAAAAGATGCAGCGGCAAAGATGCATGTCCCGATATAGCACTTTTTTCGCTAGAACTTTGAAGTATTGATTTCAAAAACGGCAGTTAGAGAAACGTATCAGTCATGTCTAAGAACAAGCAGAGCTGCGTGCGGGAAAAAATTCGCGCGTGCTAAACTCAGTTTAGTATTTTCAAGCTACTTGTGATCTTGCTGCCATCAGGTTACAACTCTAGAAGGTATAAAAAATAGCTTCCCTCTTCATTAATAACCCTTACAAAAATTTGTGACGCGTTTCTGATGTATTGGTGATTATTACTGGCCACCGAGATTCTGTTTAAGACCTGATGTGTTTTTTTTTTCTTTTGAGATTCTCAATTTTTTTTCGCATACATGCTGAATTCATGGTGCATTTCTGAATGGTTTATGATGCATTCGAACTAGTGTTATAGCTAAATAAAGAAAAGAAACGTCGTGAATTGCATTTTTTTACGCCTATTTACCATCACACAGAAACCGCTGGGGTGAAGCTCTCTTACATTTAATGTAAGCATATCGATGCACTCACCTGACCTGTACTTCTTCATGTGTTGTTTTTGTTGTTGTTGTTGCGCCTGAAGGAAGGATGAAAAAGAAAGTGCATGGGCCTGCCCACTGGCAGGCCCATGCACTTGCAAGTGTTTCGGAATGCCTCACCAACGTCCTCCCTTCCCAGCTCACTAATGCTGTGCAGACCAGTTTGACCTCTCTATCGAATGTAATTACCCCTGCTCTTGTCCGTTCTTCTCTATCTGCAACATCTCAGCCCCAGGAACAAACTTCTGCACCCAACACTGTTCTTACCTCGGGTACTTCCAGTGACTCTGGAGTTATCTCCGATTCGGAGATGATGGAGCCTGACGTGCGGGTCCTAAAGCGTAGCGGGTCCCCGATATCTCCTTCATCTACTTCTCGTTCACAATCCAAATCACAGAAGAAGCAGCTTGGCAATATGCCGAAGGACACCATTTTAGAGCAGGCAGTTGCTGCTGCTCTGCTTTCGGAACCATAGCGTCGTTGCGAGTTTTGCAGTGGAACTGTCGCTCTATTCTTACAGCTTCAACAGATTTACACTGTATTTCTTCCCAGCTTAATCCGGATGTCATTATTCGTCAAGAAACGTGGCTTTCAGCCGACAAACATTTTCACTTTAAAAATTATCGTTCATTTCGTCCAGGTCGCCAGTCACGAGGAGGGGGTTTGCTAACGTTAGTTTCTTCAAAACTTTGCCACAAGGCTAAGGTATCTTTTCAGCTAATGTCCCCTGACTGAGATTTTGGCATTAGACTTTCTTCTTCCTGGGTGCTCCCCATTTACCTTAGTAAATGTTTATTTCCCCTGTGGAGTCCAGGATACTAGACCGCTAGATTCGCTTCTCGCTAGCTGTGGAAACCCACTTCTCATGGCTGGCGATTTCAATTCACACCATGTGTCTTGGGGCTACCGTACAAATCTATGTGGGAAGCGCCTTAGGGACTGGGTTTCTGATAACAGCCTTACGTGCTCAAATTCTGGATCAGCCGCTTACCTTTGCGCTCAGTCTAAATCTGTTTTAGATCTTACATTCACCAGTCCTGGAATTGGCATAATGAATTGGTCGACTGTTGATTGCGGCTCCTCAAATGACCATATACCTGTTCGTTTTGATATCTTATGTCGTGTAACACCTGCGGCTCGTCCGTTGCGGACGCATGTAAATTATGACAAATTTGAGACGATGTTGCGCTCTGCCCTCGCGTCAGTTTCTAACATCGCCGAAGATCACCAGTCAACAAGTATATGCCTGGCTTTAGAGGATTGCCGGAAAAAGTCGGAGTTCCTGGTGCGGCCCTCAAATAGGAATTCCTCTAATCATTGGTGGAACGCGGACTGTACGAGGGATTACAGGCAGAGGAAGGCAGCATGGAAAAGACTTCTTTATAACCAATGCCCAAATAACTGGAAAGATTATAAATTCATAGCAGCCACCTTTAAACGCACAGTTTCTCGTGCGAAAGAGAAATATGACTCTGAACATTTTGATTTTCTTTCAAAGTCAGGCAACCGACGGGCATTATTTGGCTTTTTACGGTCCAGGAAACAGGTCCTGCCTTCTCGTGATTTACAGTCATTAGTTATGTCTCCAAAGGAAGCTATCGAGGTGGTTGAATCAATTGCCGCGGGCTTGCATAACGGTTCTCGTCTCTATTTCCTTTACGTCCCATGTTGTTTGCGCAAAGGACGCCAGATAATTATTTCACTAAAGTCACTCTTTCGGAGCTTTCTCAAGTTGTTCAAAGATTACCAGCTTCTGCTCCCGGTCCTGATGGTGTTACTTCAAAGATGCTCAAGATTCTATTCGAGGCGTCTCCGGACTCTTTGTTACACCTGGTCAACTATTCTATCAAACACGCTTGGATCCCTTCTGAGTGGAAGCTGGCCAAGGTGATCCCTTTACTTAAAAACCAGGGTGGAGGCTATGAATTGGAAAAATATTAGGCCTATTTCTCCAACATCAAACGAGGTAAAATTAATAGAAAGGGTGTTACTTATGCGGGTTTCTGCCTTTGTGGACCGCAGAACTATTCTCAGCCCGTGTCAACTCGGCTTCCGGCCGCGAGTTCGATATGGAATGCACATGTAGATCTTGAGAGTCGTATTCTTCTAGCTCGTCGTCAACGCCTGTATGCTGCTTTGGTTACGCTCGACGTCTCTAAAGCTTATGACAGTGTAGAGCATTCCATCCTTATACACAGGTTACAGTCCCTCCAGTTTCCGGAATATTTAGTTGCTTGGATATCTGCGTTTCTCTATAACAGGGAATTCTTCTGCGTCCATAATGGGGTAAAATCCGAGAGGTACAATCAGACGAGAGGTGTTCCGCAAGGAGCTGTCCTTTCGCCTGTGCTGTTCAATATTCTTCTGAGCTCCATTTTTCTCCACCACCATGTTCGCACTTACGTCTATGCGGACGACATAGCATTTTTTGCGGCTGCGCCTGATATACATTCCCTCTATGATCAGTTGCAATCATATTTGAGTTCTCTTGAGCTCTGGTTGAGCAGTTTACACCTCACATTAAATGTTAACAAGTGTGCCGTCCTTGTTTTTCCTCTACAGGATCCTGTCGCGCCCTCTCTTTCATGCAAATTTCAACCAATACCTCAAGTTCAATCCCTAAAATACCTGGGCGTCATTTATGATGACAAACTCACCTGGCGGCCTCACATTGACCATGTTGCTGTTGTGACGACCCCACATAATGCGCAGGTCCACACGGGACGGAGAGGCAAGAAGACACCGTATGGCTCAGTTTAAACAAAATGATGTAATCAATAATTATACATGGTACATCAGAGGCTGGGGTGTCCGAGCTTACGTGGCGACGCCGTCATGGGGGCGATGGATGGTCTCCGGAGTTGCGATCCGTCGGTGGCTGGCAGAAGCTGCGCGCCGTCCGGCTTCGGCGCTGAAGGACCCTTTTTCGTGAACGATCTCGTCCTCTGCGTGCCTTTCGTCCGCACTCGCCAGCTATATCTGCTCCGCCGGCCACGCCCGATCTCCTCTCTTCCCCACTGGAATGTTTCTTTCTTCCTCCCTTCAACGGCGGCGCCCTGCGGCATCCCCGACATCCCTCGTTGGAATGTCGTTTGTCTCCCGCCGGCAGCTTTTTTCTCTTGTCCTTGTACGGCCAGGCATGCCTAATTGGGCTGGCTTTCCCTCCCGCCGGCGCCTTTGCTGTGGTCGCTCGGACAATACCTCCGGCGCGTCCCCGGCCTTCGCCGCTATAGTGGTCACCTCCGCTCAAGGAATTTCGCTGGGGTTACTGCTGACAATGGCCCTAGACATTCCTGCTACACTAATCCGCTGAGGCTCGGAGGGGCATTCCAAGCATCCCACTTCCCATGGTCGTCGCGAGGTTGTCGGCCTTGTTGATTGTTCACGGTTGAGCACAGAGAAAATTCCGCCGAAGGTATGGGCCCTGGTAGCTCACGCACGGAACGTCACACTCGCTCACCCTCCAGAAAAATGTTCTCCGAACATTTGAGTCCAGGCAGCTCCCCTTCTTTTTCTGAATCGCCTCGCACATTCCGTCCGACAAAACACTTTTCGCTGCACACAACACCACTGCACTGCACCATATGCCGCAGCTGTCATAACTGGCGTCTCCAGGGGCAGCACTGATCTTCTTTCACAGACAAACATGAAACTCAGCACCCAAGCCTCTCCTTGCTAGTCCAAACTGGACGAAATAAATTTACCACAGTTACAAAGGAGCTCCCACTTCCAGCACAATCACGGCACAGACAAAAAAATATATAGATAACGAAAGGAAGTCGGGCATGTTCTGCATCCTGTGTAAAAGTGTTACTTAATGACAGAAAGGCTTAACTAGCAACTCCGATATTTTAACACATAAGCACATAGCAATGTTATGAGCTGCAGCATTACACAGTCTTAACCAGTCCCCAACTCCGCTCTGTTTACGCCATTAGTCCGACTTAGCTTTCCGATTTCGAAGTGGATATCGGCGTTCATGAGTCGTACCAAGTAATTCTGTGACCCCTTGTCTGCTTTGAGACTCGCGAGGGCTCGTGGCAGGAGCCTCTCTTGGCGTTATCTGCGCGGCAACCTCGCGCGCTCCTTCCTCCAGCAATGCATGAAGTAAATCCGGTGGCATTCCTGCCGTAACCTCTGGCGCTTGCCGAACAAATGCAGGAGAGGGCGTTTCTTGCGAACAATCTGCGCGCTCCGCTTCACTTCGGTCCCCATCAAAATCTGCGCTTTCCCCCTCCTCATTTCGTGAATACTGAACCGGTGCCGACTTGAGGCGATTTGCGTGTATCCTTATCAAGCGGCGGTTCACGTCTCGGACCCTGAAGTTTACCGGAGAAAGCTTCTCGACAACCTCGCACGGTCCTCTCCACCTCGTCTGGAACTTACGAGCCAACCCAATCTGTCTTTGGCAGTTTTCGATGTACACGCTGTCCCCCACATCAAACGGCGCGTCTCTAGCACCGCGATCGTGCACCTCCTTCCTGCGCTTCGCCGCTTTCTTTAAGGCCTCCTTTGCGATGTCCCTCGCCACTTGCAAGCGCGATTCTAGCTCAACCTTATAGTCGTCCAGTGAAGCGTATGGGACACGACGGGGGCCCTCTGGCACTTCACTAGGCTGGTCCGGGTCTCGGCCGTAGAGAAGAAAGAATGGCGATTCGCCCGTGCTCTCGTGTGCTGCGGAATTGTAGGCAAACATTGCATACGGGAGCCACAAGTCCCAGTCCCGCTGGTCGCGCGAAACAAAATGCGACAGGAACCCGGCCACGGTTTGGTTCAGTCGCTCCACCGCGCCGTTGCAAGCCGGATGGTACGGTGTTGTCTGCTTCTTAGTGATCTTAAGCAGCTCGCAAACTCTCCTCATTAGCTGTGACACGAAGTTTGTTCCCCGATCTGTCAAGAGTTGCCTCGGAGATCCATGTCGGAGCACGATCTGTTCGACAAATGCTCTTGCAACCGTGTCTGCTTTCTGATCTGGGAGTGCTACCGCTTCCGCGTATTTTGAAAGGTGATCGACAAATACTAAAATGTACCTGTTTCCAGAAGTGGTCGTGGGCAATGGGCCCATTATATCCATACCTGTCCGCTCGAAAGGAGCCGAAACCTCAGGGAACGGCTGAATTGGTGCTGGCCTGCGTCCCTTGGGTGTTTTTCTTTCCAGACAGGAATGACACTTCGCACAGTAGTCTCTAACATCTTGTCGCATGCCACTCCAAAAGTACAAACGCTCGACGCGCCTGCGTGTCTTCGCTACGCCAAAATGACCGGCGCACGGCGCATCGTGGAACGCGCGAAGAACCCTTTCTGTCCACGACCGAGGTATGACGACTCTCTCCCAAGCGGTTTTCTCTGGTTTCCCTTTCCTGGTTGGCCTCGTGCGCCGACACAGGGTGCCGTCTTTGCCAATGAAATAACCTAGCTGTTCGGGGTGAGATGGTGCGCCCTCTAAGCTTTCGATTATTCGCTTCAGGTCAGGATCTTTGCACTGCTCTGTGCGTAATTCGGCGGGGTCGACTACGGGGACAAACTCATCTATAGCTGACACGGCAGCTGTACGGCTGAGCGCATCAGCATTCAGATGTGTCTTTCCTGACTTGTGCTCCACCTCAAAGCAGTATTCCTGCAGCTGTAGATTCCATCTAGCGAGTCGCGAGCTAGGGTCCCTGACACTCATCACCCATTTCAGAGGATGGCAGTCTGTGACTAGCTTGAATTGGCGGCCGTAAAGGTAGCATCTGAAGTGCTTTACTGCCCAGACAACGGCGAGGCACTCCCTTTCTGTAGCTCCGTACTTCTGCTCTGTGGGGCTCAGCTGTCGGCTAGCAAAAGCCACGGGATGTTCTTTGCCCTCGATAACCTGAGATAACACAGCACCAACTGCGAACTTTGACGCATCTGTGGCCAAAACGAAGGGCAAATTAAAATCCGGGTGGCGCAACAGCGGTGCACTCATTAGCTTCCTCTTCAGGGCCCCAAAAGCATCCTCCTCGTTTTTGCACCAGCGAAAGGCGACATTTTTGGCTGTTAAGGCAGTGAGCGGCTTAGCGAGCTTGGCGAACTCCTCTATGTGCCTTCGGTAGTAACCGATCAGGCCGAGAAACTGCCGGACCTGGCGGACACTAGTCGGGGATGGAAAATCCGAGACACACCTTAGTTTCTCAGGGTCCGGTCGCACGCCGTCAGCTGAAACAACGTGCCCGAGGTATTTCACCTCGTTTTTGAGGAATTGGCACTTAGAAGGCTTCAGCTTGAGACCAGCTCCTCTTAGTCGCACCAAAACCTGCTCAATATCGCGCAAGTGTTTCTCAAAACTGTCACTGTATATGATTATGTCATCCATATACACGAAGCACAGCTTCCCCAGAAGACCCGCCAGGATAACATCAGCGGTTCTCTGCCAGACAGCAGGGCTGTTGACCAGACCCATCGGCATTCTTTTCCATTCATAGTGCCCTGAGGGCGTGTTGAATGCCGTTTTCTCAGCATCTGCCGGATCCATTGCTATCTGCCAAAATCCCGCCGCCATGTCCACTACCGTGAAGTACCTGGCAGAGCCCAGCTGAGAAAGCATCTCCTGTATATTGGGAATGGGGTATGGATCGATGCGAGTTACGGCATTTAGTTTGCGGTAGTCCACCACCAATCGATACGAGCCATCTGGCTTTTCCACCAATAGTGCCGGTGCTCCCCATGGTGACTTTGAGTGTTCGACAATGCCGCGATCAATAAGGTCCTGCACCTGCCGCTCCATCTCCTCACGTTGGGAGTAAGGAATCCTGTACGCACGTTGGTAAACGGGCGATGAAGTGCCGGTTTCTATCCTGTGCTTTATAACGCCACAGCAGCCCAAATCCAGGTTGGACGGGGCGAATACCTCTGAGTAGTCGTTCAGCAAACCTGCCAGAGCCTCCTTCTCCCTGGATTTTACGTGGGAAAGATCGAACAACGCATTTGGAGGAGTCGAAGGACTAGCATGCTCTACAGTTGCGAGTACCGTATCGCTGGGCTCATGGTTCTCTATCGCAGAGGTGAAGAAAGCCAAAGTTTTGTTCCTGGGAAGGCTCAGTGGCTGCTGGCTACAGTTAACCACCCGTAGGGGCACTCTGTGGGCGTCATTAACAGTCACGAGGCACGCGGCCGCCTTCAGGCCATTACTAAGAGAGTCGACCGGTTCAAGCACTCCCACGGCGCCGCTCTCTACATCTGCAGGCACATAAGCGTACAAAATGTGCTCCGACCACGGAAGGACGACCGCCTCATCGACCAGCTTTACGGCAACCCGCGAATATACCTTCTCTAATGATCCCAATGTTTGACGGGTGTCAATATCGGTACTGCGAATCTCAGCCCTGCTCCTGTTCAAAAACGGAACTTTTGAGCCCCCCGCATTAACTTCTTCCTCAGAGAATGAGACTACTACCTTCCCTTTTCTCAAAAAATCCTGCCCTAATATACCTGACACTCCGTTTGGCAGAGACACCGTGTCCGGGCATACGTAGCAGGGGTGCTCCAATGCAATTCCGCCGAGAGTGAAGTGTAACCGGTAGAGCCCACTTATGCCAAGAGGATCCCCCGTTATGCCTACAAATTTGGTTGCCATACCACCAGACGCTTCCAACACCTCGCGATCCCCTTTCCTTCGAAGCGTGTTAAAGCTGCTTTCCTTAAGCAAGGTCACCTTTGACCCCGTGTCTATCAACAATTCCATGCAACAACCATTTAACTTGCAACGCACAACAGGGCATGCCTCGTCGGCCACACAAACCACCACCACCTCATTACCCACTGCTCCCTCCCCACACTCATCAGGATGGGGAGGACAACCTAGTTTTTTGTCCCTGTATCTGGACCCTCGCTGTAGGCTTGCTTAGGGCGTGTCTCGCCTGCTTCTCTTTGTGGCTCCCCACGGCGCACGTTTGGGCAGAACCTTGCGATGTGTCCGCGACCCTGGCACGCGAAGCACGCGATTTCTTCGAAATCTCGCATACCGCGCCTGTAGCTTTGTGGCGGTCTCCGGTTTCCAGCGAATGGGCGCCGTTGAGCGCCCGCTTCAACCTGGCGTTCCACCTGCTGAGATAGCAGCTGCTCTAAGCGATCTAACCGCTCTGTCAAGAGAGCAACCTCAGGGTTGGGCACCGCTCTCTCTATGACGCGAACTCTCGCTGCGGCCGCCGTTAGCGCCTCATTTCGTTCCTCATCCAATGCGGCCGCCACGGCTTGGTCGAAATTGCTCGGCTTGCGCGAGAGCACGAACCGGCGCACGGGGTCTTGCAGACCAGCCACAAACAAAGCGGTCATTTCCTCTTTAACTAGTTCCTCCGCGTATTTATTCTTTAGCTGGTCTCCTTCCTCCTCCCTACTCAGCGTATCGCGCGCTAGGCGCTGAAGCCGCGACGCAAACGTTCGCACGTCCTCCCCTACCATCTGTCCGGCGTCACGGAACCTCTGTACCCGCACATGACGTGGTTCAGTGTCGAAATGCTCGAACGCGAGCTTCTTAAATTCCGCAAATGATTTTGTGGATTTTACTTTTTCGTCTCGCCAAGCAAAATCATGAGCAGCTCCTGCCATCTTACACCTCGCCATTCCCAGCATTTGAGCATCGGACCATCCCCCCATTTTCCCAATCTCTTCTAGCATGGAAAAGAAATCGCCGATTGGAATCCCTGTCTTATCCCCCGTAAACGTCGGAATGACGCTTCCTAATGCCAGCATGCTTGCTCCGAGCGACGGCTGTGGAGTGGGAGCTCCGTCAGTTACAGACATTTTTTCCGTTCCAGCCCTCCGGTGCCTCAAGCCTCTCAAATGGGGGTCAAAGTCCCACAATCAGTCCCGTGATTCCCCTTTCATTACAATTTTGAAGTCATGAATGTCGCAGCATTCAGAGGACATTTGCTTTTTAGACCCCACTTCTGACACCAGTGTGACGACCCCACATAATGCGCAGGTCCACACGGGACGGAGAGGCAAGAAGACACCGTATGGCTCAGTTTAAACAAAATGATGTAATCAATAATTATACATGGTACATCAGAGGCTGGGGTGTCCGAGCTTACGTGGCGACGCCGTCATGGGGGCGATGGATGGTCTCCGGAGTTGCGATCCGTCGGTGGCTGGCAGAAGCTGCGCGCCGTCCGGCTTCGGCGCTGAAGGACCCTTTTTCGTGAACGATCTCGTCCTCTGCGTGCCTTTCGTCCGCACTCGCCAGCTATATCTGCTCCGCCGGCCACGCCCGATCTCCTCTCTTCCCCGCTGGAATGTTTCTTTCTTCCTCCCTTCAATGGCGGCGCCCTGCGGCATCCCCGACATCCCTCGTTGGAATGTCGTTTGTCTCCCGCCGGCAGCTTTTTTCTCTTGTCCTTGTACGGCCAGGCATGCCTAATTGGGCTGGCTTTCCCTCCCGCCGGCGCCTTTGCTGTGGTCGCTCGGACAATACCTCCGGCGCGTCCCCGGCCTTCGCCGCTATAGTAGTCACCTCCGCTCAAGGAATTTCGCTGGGGTTACTGCTGACAATGGCCCTAGACATTCCTGCTACACTAATCCGCTGAGGCTCGGAGGGGCATTCCAAGCATCCCACTTCCCATGGTCGTCGCGAGGTTGTCGGCCTTGTTGATTGTTCACGGTTGAGCACAGAGAAAATTCCGCCGAAGGTATGGGCCCTGGTAGCTCACGCACGGAACGTCACACTATAAATGGGACTCGTGCCGCAGGCATGTTACGGAGGTTATGTAGTCACAGGTACGGCATGCGCAGGGATACGCTCCTAATGATTTACGTATTGTATGTTAGGCAAATTTTAGAATTTGGCTCTGTGTTGTTTTCAGGCTCGGCTTCATACAAACTTCGACCTCTCATCCTTTTGGAGAGGGAGGTGCTTCGGATGTGCCTTGGCATCCCCAAATTCGTGGCTACCAATGTGCTGTACCTTGAGGCCCGCATTCCTCCTCTGTTAACCCGATTTCACTTTCTAACTGTGCAGACTTTCCTCAAAATCTTTGAATCCCATTTTCACCGTTCGCAAAGCATTTTCTGTTGCCAGCCGACCTCCTTTTTTGGTGTCCACTGGCCTCGTTTTCATACCCCACAGGTTGTGTTCGTGCAAAGGCTGCTTGAGCCTTTAAACGTGCAGATTTACAACATCCTTCCAGCATTAAGCAGTGGGTCCTCTGTCCACATTGTTTTCGACAACATTTTTCCTCAAAACGCGAAACTTTTACCACCCTGTATTTTAAATGGTCTATTAGAGGATCATTTAAGGTCCCTACCTACAAAAATTGCAATAGCAACCGATGCCTCTCAGTGCAACGAAAAGGCAGGGGTGGGAATTTACTGTCCGAGTTTAGACTGGTCATTTTCGCTGCGCCTTCCGGATTGCACCCCTGTTTTTCAAGCTGAGTTTCTGGCAGTAGTTCTTGCTCTGCGCAAGCTTGATCCTTCTATTTCTGCAGTGGCAGTCATTACCGATTCTTTATCTTTGTGTTCCGCCCTCGCATCGCATGTTGACTGTCCCACTTTAAGCACTTTTTTATCGCTTCTTCCTTCGCATTTGAGCCTTGTTCACTTGATATGGGTACCCGGCCACAGCAGTGTGACTGTCAATGGGATCGCGGATAACCTTGCAAAGGCTTCCCTAGGCGGCCCTGTGTTGCCCATCATCCCGGCTACAGCGTATATCACAGCATCTAGGTTCCGGCGACGAGCGTTATTAAGCGTGCAAGACACAACACTTTTAACATCGGTGGAATATCAGCATCTGAAATATTCCTGGAGCAGGAAAATTTGTCCATCTCGGCAGCTAGAAGTATCTCTGACGAGGTTGCGCTGCCGCATCCCTCCTCTAAATTTCTATCTGCACAGATCTGGTTTGGCGTTATCTCTCCTCTGTGCATTTTGCCGTGAGCCTGAATCTATCGATAATTTTTGGCTCCATTATCGTGGTTTCACCTCTTTGAGAAGAAGACGGCTGGAATGGCCCTTACAGCAACTTGGCCTTAGTTTGAGCAGCCCACACTTGCTATCATTTGGTGCCACCACACTTGGGTTCAGCCACAGGTCTGTTTGTGACGCTGTTCAAAATTTCTTGCTGGAATCTCATCGACTACCTTGCTAAATCTTTCAGTATTTTCTTTTTATGCTTCATTATTTTTCGAATTATTCTCTCTTTTCTCTCTTTCACTCTCTCTCCAATCCAAACTCCTTTATATATATATATTTTTATGATTATTATTATTAATTATAATTATTATTATTATTTGTTTTTTGTTTTGTTTCTTTTTTTCACCCTCTCCGTGCCCTTCTTGTGGTAGACTCCCCCGGTGTTCCTCTCCCGTGTGCTTTCCTTTTGCCTTTACTACGTACAGGTGAATACCAACCTTTACCACCCGATTCTTGGCCGATCCCCCAGAGTGGGTATGTGTCATTCTGTCGTAGGCTACAACAACAACAACACTGGCTCTAGCCGAGCTACAATCGCTGCCACATGCAGACAGACGAGAGTTGAAAGATACGAGAGGAAATAGTGAAAGAACAGGCGCGCGTCTCAACAACCGCGACCGCCGAAGCTACGACGCTGGTTGTAACAGATACCCCAGTCCCCCGTTTTAAAAAAAAAAAAAAAAAACAGCCTCGATAGAAACGCGACTTGTCTTTCGGCAGGTATATCATTTTCTCCGAATGCTTTCCGTGTGCCAAGTGTAGTGGCGGAGCTCAGAGTGACTCACGCTAAACTACTTTGCATGCCGGACTTCTGCTTACGAAGCACCAATAAAATGTAAAAACACTGCGGCCTATCCTTGCCTCTGCGCATTGATTTTCAGTGCGGAGTGCATAATAACGCTTTTAGATACATTATTATCCTTTGTTTGTTGGGACAGGTACGCATGTAGAACATTTAAAAGCTTGTTTCGGGTTATTCACTGTGTCTCCACGACACGTAGTAGTCATGACCGGGAGGTACAACACAAGAAACCGCTGCACCATGACAGCGTACGTAATCGACTGCTGCTAATCTTCACGGACATTGTGAACCAAATCCCGTTTTACATTCGCAGGCAAACCTACACGCACTGCTTGCACGAGACACGCATCACGTTGAAGCAGCTGTACTGTGGAGTCGCCACACACGTCACGCTCGATTCCGAACTGGCACTTATATGACATTCACGTACCGTCACCGTCAAATGGAACTCAGAGAAAACAACTGAAACGCGAGCACAATTAATAAAAAAAATCAGTGATTGGAGACGAAATACAGGCGTGTTCTATTAACAATTCCAGAGAGCGATCTTTACGCCTTCGATACGAAATTAACCGCGCTAGTATACTGCCGCCCTCTAGTGTAACACCTTCCAATTTTGCAGTCGGCGTTTCGATTATCCTGTTCGTGTTTCATCCACGGTGGTTTCATCTGACGGTGCGTGCGCGAGATCGCACCAGCATGGTTTCGACAAAGGACTCGATCGGATTGAGTGTCACCGCGTAACATCTTAGGTATATTTCTCTTTTTTTTTTCTATACGTCGGCATTATACATATGGAGCAGGCATGCAGGCCTTGCTATGATGGCACTTGCCATACTCATTTTCCTTTTTCTATTTTCCTGCCTTCGTCTTCCTGCCATGGAAACAAGCAACAATAATAGTAATATTCAACTAGATTTTTCTTCAACTGCCGCCGGGCGCTGAGCACCTCGGGAAGGACAAGTGCTCACCGTGCAGGGAGAGGGACGGGTAACGCCAGCGGTACATCAGCGTCTCTACTTTGTCCTCGTGGGCGAGTTTGGTCACGCCCAGCTCCTGCCGGTACTCCTCCTGCTCGGAACACCAATTCACGCGACTAGTTAGCCACTTCCCTCGAAGTGATGAAAATAGAAAATTGTTGCGACCGAAATGCCAAGATTCCATTTCGCATGATAGCCTTCCGCTTATGCGCCATAAAACACAACGAGGCAGTTTTCTTTCTTTTTTTCAACGCTAACTTAGGTTTAAGCTCTCCTGCAGGCAGGCACCTACGTGAGGCTGTCAGCTGTGTGCCAACGGCCCACTCTTCCTCTTCTCGGCGCCCGGGGATCTAACTTCCTCGAGGTTACGCCTTTTCCAACTTGATGGAAGTAAATAGGTGTTCAGCCGCGAAACCGCCACACATTCAACACGCACGTTACCACAGCGTAAGATTCGTGCATCATTCCAGGGTTCTGCGGCAGTCGCGCGGACTGGACTAGCGAACTGTAATCGCACCCGTGCTTTCAGCGGCGAGGCTTGCCGACTCTCCGTCACACGATTTGCTGGCCCCCAATTAGAGGCTCATGCGGTACCTCCTCCTAAACCCTACACATGTGGCCCCCAGCAAATCATGGACCCCACGCTTGAAACGGCAAATGATTGGCCGGCACTTTTGCTATCACGACTGCTGAAGCTATGAGCGGGAGCCTGCCACGAACCGTTCTGACGTGTCACATGCATGTGCGGTTCAGCCCTTTAATCATTGGCACCAACGGCAGCTTCCACTTCATTTCCAGCTAAGTCCAAGGCTTGATATGAGACGGGCGCCCGATCTGGTAAGAGACGCTGTCCTTCTATGGCCAGAAGGATTCGTGGAAGCATTTCGAAGGCAGAGTTCAAAACGACTGCAGGCCGAAAAGCCGATGGTAGTTTAGAATTTACTCTTGTAGTGCGATCTGTACGCTGTACGCTTTCGAGCGCGAGAAGCTCAGCTACTCTCTGCAACGGCATTTTTGAAAACGTGCAGTCTTTGTCAAAAGTAACCAGGCTGCACGGTTTGGTTCTCAGTCGTATATTAAAGCTGTCATGCCAGCCTTCAAGCTATAAAGATCTCTTTGGTAAGGAGAACCCTTGTCCTCATCTTCAAAGAACTTTTTGATCTTTAGGGAAGCAGAGAAGTTTCTGCAATAAGAATGAGAAGCAAACCATGCAGCCTGGTTACTTTTGGCAAAAACTGCACATACATGCGTGTTAGGGTGCTGAGTACGCTGGATATGTCCGTGGCGATGACTCGCCAGTGCAGTGTCAGAGCGTCGGGAAAGAAGCATGCTTAGATCACGAACTAACGTCTCGGTCTGTGGGAAAAAGTATAAATAGGTCTTCTTGCGGTATCTCAATAAACATTAGGCGAGCTCTGTGGAATACAAGAACTTTGGACACCAGTGTAGCTCTTCGCACTCAGGTTGCTTGATAGGCGTTACTGTTGGTCGTGACAAGCGCGTCCGTTATCGTCAACAATTTATCTCGTTACGTACCCTTTGTATGCGGTCACAACAACGCTCACCTCAAGCAAGCATGACACTGCACATGACAACCCGCTTCTTACGAGATCGAAGTCGATGTTGCGGTACAGTTCGCGTTCTTCGTCCGTCACGGGCTGGACGTCGTCGTCGATGCCCGGAACCGTTATGTTCCCCGTGGAGTCCACCAGGCTATCGAGCAGGTATATCAGATCAGCCATGGCCTCATATCTGACCGAAAAGAGGGGACACAAACATCCAGCGAAATCTGAACAGACCACGCGCTCTTGAATGTGTTCAGGTGCATTGAACGCGGTGACTTCGTAAATGAAACACTGGCAATAAAAATGTCGATGCTGTGCTTCCACACCGTGAGGTTCTTTATCACTTTACAACGTTGTATGCAGTATTACTGCAAACTTCTTCAAAGGCGAGTAGGCAGGTAATAATGTGTCCAAGCATCAAGCAATTACCACTCCGGTCATATGTATCAAATCGGATTTTATAATGACGGCGTGCATTTCGACACTGATCATCGTGGTGAAGGTAAGAGGCGATCAGTCCGACGAAGGCTTTCTTAGTAAAAATAGCGCGGCGGCAAATATCTGCGCATGTATTGCCGGTAACGTTCTAATTACTAGTAAAAATTGCACCAACATGCTTAATAAACTTAACTGAGAGCCCCTCCCCCCCACACACGCACACGTGCTTACAACAATACTTGAGGGCGGTATAGATACATGAAATAATAAATAAATGACACTGATAGCTTCACTTGCGTCAATGTGCACTCATGTCTCATTGGTCATTGCTATAAGGCAAAACGAAAGAAAATATCTGAAGTGAATTTTTTTTAACTTGGCAACTGACAGGTTGTCTTCGCCACTGTCTCTTCCGACTCGTTGATGTTGATAACTGATTGTCGCCAGTAATCGCTAAATACGCATACCTATAACTGGATCCCCTGCAAATGTTTAACGCGAAGCTGTCCACTTCTTTCACTGATTTTTTTTTTTTTTTCCTAGACGCAAACTTACTGCAATAAGGAACATTCCCCGAGAGTAGAGTACACAAAGCGAACGTTTATAACATACTGAACGCGAACAACAGCGGTGCGACGAATAACGCTTGTATTGAAATCGCTATCAGCATCTCAGAAGGTGTGTGGCTGAATAGTTAGAAGACCATTATGTAACAGAAGACATTATGTAATAACATTATGTGATTAACATTATGTAATAGAAGACCATTATGTAACAATGTTCATGAACATAAAGTTTACTTTTTTTCTTTCAGATGCATTATTGTTGGCATTCGCAACTGTTGTCTGGACTTTTTGAAACCTGAATAACTTCTAAACTGCTAGTAATGAATGTCTTGATTCTACTTCAGAATGAACGAGCTAAATAAAATACATTCCTGTCACTCACGTAGTTCCGCCGTATGGGCCAGAATGAAGATGTCGCTTGCCGGCGGTCACTTCGACGTTAAAATACGCTATTCCTCTGGAAAAAAGAAAAGGGTACAAGTATGCTCAGCTAATGCGCGTAAACGTATGGCATTGCCGCTAATCAACGCAGCTGCTAACCATATCTTTGTAATGCGGCGCAAGTTCTATTGCTATCCAATTTCACGTTCCGAAACCCCCTGTCACCGTCAACCATACAATGATCTGTTAACGACTATTCAGGTTTCGAAGTTTTGAGCGTTAGTGGGATAGTGTTCAATTATTATCCCCTTGCAAAGCGTTTCCGCAACAATGTATCACACTGTGTATATCCAATGGGGGCTAATTAAGCTGTGAGAACGATACTTATTCTTACAAAGACGCTGCATAGCACAACGTTGGAAACAAACACGTGACAAGAGACAAAGTACACATCTAGTCGAATATATAGTATAAGCGAACAGCCTTTGAAACCAATAAAGTGTTGATTAGGGCGGGGAATCAGTTCCGTAATCATTTGAGACAGACAATTTTCTAGAAAGTAGAACCAAAACCACCACATGTCGCCGGTGTGATCTGAAACCACGACCTCTGCATGTCGCGTGCAGCGCACTATCCAACTGAGCTACGGCGGCTGCTACTTTCCAGTGCATTCGTGTTTTGCGCAGCCTAGAATTCAGTGTTGGCCAGAGCCACCCCCAACGACAGCGGCGGACTTGGAACACACTTTTGTATCTCATATGAACGTTGAATGTTATTGAATGCGAAGAATGGCAGCTGTGCGAGAGTGCCGACACTCTCGTTACGCTGTTGGAGCTGACAAGGGAGAGGAGAAGGAATTGACGAAGCGTGGTTGTGACGGGTAAGATACCAAGGACGATAGCGGACACAGTGATGTACGGCACTATGCAGTGCTGATTCTTCCACTGGAATAATGGCACACTTGGACAGCGAATCTCACGAGAAAAAAAAATCAAAACAATCACCGAAGCAATGAATCGTTCGTAGCAAAAGATGAGGACGACAGCGGTAGATCTCATTTTATTCACCATATTCAAACCGGAAGTCTTCACGTGGACGATGTTATACGAGCTCCACCAGCCCGAATGGCGGAAGAAAGCTTCTGAAGGGTGGCGGTGGAGGAAGGGTGGCGGGCTCCTCCTACTCCTTCTCTGGGGCCTCGGCTTCAGCTTCACACGGTCCGCGTCGTTGGATGGAGGGGGGGGGGGGGGGGGGGGGGGCTTCACACGCCGCCCCCATTTTGGGAGAATGCACCCCTACTTCTAGCGCAGTAAAACAATGGTTGCTGATATTTGAGATAGAGAACTGCAGTCTTATTTTACCGACATATTCTTGCAACCATCTAAGTGCTTCAGGCTATAAAGTCTTCATGAGAGTTATGCATACGGAGTTTAATGAAACCTATGAGAGCTATAAATCGCGATCGCGACGGGCAGTTGTCGCGCCGACTACCACGGTAAAGTGACATTTCCATATGCACAAGCAACGGTTAACCTACCTCAGTCCGTAGGTGAGACACGGTTTCTTGGTGCCGAGCCAGAAGTTGTCCGAGACGCAGGCGAAGTCGATGCCGTTGAAGAACTTGCTCTTCTTGTTCGATTGGAGGTAGGGGACAGTGCCTTGCGAGCCGACCTCCTCCATGCCTTCGTACAGAAACTGGACACAAGGAAAGGCGGAAAATTCAGTGTAGCGGGGCACGAAGCAGATCCTTATTAGGAACACCATAGAGATCAGTGAACGAAGTACATGAACATAAAGCGAAGATAAATCGCTTTGTTTTAGTAAAACTTCATTCGATGGTCGTGATCCATTAAGATCTTGTTAATGGGCAAAACCTAACCGTTGTTTTTTCAGAAAGGCGTTTACAGCGGCATAGTGCTTCTTTTTTTAGTTGAATAGGATCTGACGAGAGACTTGTATCCACTGTCGGAGTCGCGACTACTTCTCCGCACGTAATATAGAGAATGCGAAGCAAAAAATATATGTGAATAAAATGACACACTTATACAACTGCGTGGTCAATTTGTGTCCTTCCGTACAAAAGACGTCTCAGCGCACAATGTACACGTATCCTACACGTCTTACACAATACACATGCGGTCAGGTGCAGATGTGCCGACCATATCTAGTAAATCTGTAGCTTCGAGAATATTACCCACACCAAAAATTTCATTGTTATTCTTAGTTTCCAGTACCCATTCGATATCATACTCCAAAATACGCACACTAAAGCAAGCTCATGCTACAACATTCATATAAGATACGTAGATCCCGCTTAGTGCATTCCGGTAGGTATGCTGATTCACAGAAACAGCTCCACATAAATAATTCCCGAAAGAAAGACTAAGTATTCTTACACAAAATTCGACTCCTCTCGGCAGGCTACTGAAACCTTTAATAAGATTGTAATTTTATTTGTTGCAACCTGTAACCTGAAACCTGAAAGCCCATGCTGCGCGTTTCCTTTTCGCAGTTCACTTATTGACCTAGGTCCCAGCATGGTTGCTGGATACATCGGGCGTCTCTCTAGCGTGCTCAGATATCGCGGCGCATTTCTTTATTTGTGTCATCATCATCATTATCAGCCTGATTACTACCACTGCAAAGCAAAGGCCTCTCCCATGTCTCTCCAATTAACCCTGTCCTTTGCCAGTCGCGGCCATCGTATCCCCGCAAACTAGTTAATCTCACCCGCCCACTGAACTTTCGGCCGCCCCCTGCTACGTTTGCCTTCTCTTGGAATCCACTCCACTCCGAACCCGCGGTTATCTTGCCTTCGCATTACATGCACTGCCCAAGCCCATTTCTTCGTCTTGATTTCGACTAGGATGTGTCATATGAGCCCGCGTTTGTTCTCTCACCCACTCCGCCCGCTTCCGATCTCTTAACGTTACATCTATCATTTTTCTTTCCATAGCTCGCTGCGTTGTCCTTAACTTAAGCTGAGCCCTCTTTGTTAGCCTAGCAAACAAGCTTCGCCACAACAACAAGCAGCCACAAACAAGCAGCCGCCCACCTGTTCTGTGTGTGGTGTTCATTGAAGGCGAATGTTTACCACTATATTATCTCCTTCCGTTCAGGAAAACAAAGAGCGTTCTCGCTGGGCGGCGAAACCTCTGCGAGAGCAAGTCAGTCTCATCTTACCTTGAGGTTAACCGGCAGGGGCACCCCAGCTTTGTTGTAAGCGTGTAGCGCCCAGACCATGGCCAGCGCGGGTCCCTTGTCGTCAGAGCTGCCTCGGCTGTATAACTTGCCGTCGCGCTCCTGTAGCTTGAACGGGTCGCTCTTCCAGCCGTCAGACTACGGGGCAAATGGAGACGTCGTGAGTGAACGCGCGTAAAACGGATAAAAGAAGTACAAGCTTTCAGGTTTCTCTTTATCCTCCTGGGAAAAACATAACAGCTATCGCTGGTTCCTCGTGGGGCCGTTAGAAGGCGTTGGCAGTCAGTGAGGCCAAACGCTCCCGTGTTCCTACTAACCGTAATAAAATGGTACCATCCCTCCCTTCTACACCGAGAGTATCCACTTCCACTCCTACAGCCCGCTGACCTGGATCACGGTATTATAGATGGCACATTCACAGTGACCCGCGTGCGAACCTGGCACTGGTCACTCCTCTGTTAAGCGGCTCCTTTTCTTGTTAAGCAGAAAGCGATGATGCGATGCTAAAGCGATGACTTTAGTTCATTTTCGGCAGACATACTGCTGCTGCTGCTTCTATTACAACTGTTACTAGTACTGCAGCTAATACTGCTACTGCTACTTCTACTACTCCAGTAGCTACCACTACCACTACAACAACTACTACTACTACCAGAGTCTTCCAATACTTTTACTGGTAATAAAACTTTGCCGTAACGCTCTGAAGGAGCTTTGTACGCTGGCAAGGGCATCCGCGCCGCGGCGCTATAGATATAGAAGAACGTCAATTTGGGCTAGATGGTGCATTATTTGAGACAATAGCACTGCAATAAGACGTACACAAGAAAGACTGACACAGGACTCGCGCTAACTTCACTAACTTCGCTAACGGTTTTGTTGATGCCTGTTGTACCGGTGTTTTTTTTTTTTTTTTGCGCATGCCTTGAAGGCGCTATAGACCTTTGCAATAAGGGCTCCCTGGGCGCTGCCATATTGTTCAATGGACTGTCGGAAGCACCTCATGCTAGCACGGTAGAAGCGGCGGCGGAACCGGTTTCCGACAGTCCAGAGAGGAAGAGCCCCGAGCAGACAGCAGGGGAGGTGAGTAATATCGTAGCGGATAGTCACGTATGCTTCGCCCCTAATTCTGCGTTTCGCCAGTGGAAGCTTGTGTTTGTGTGCTGCGAAGGATGGCAAAGGCCTCTTTTGCACCGGTCTCTTCGCCACTTCGCTGCTCCAGCGAGGCCAGTGCAGAGTACGTCACGTGTCAGGTGCGCCGCGGTGTGACGCGTTTTTATTGGCGCCGCTATGCGCTCTCCGCAGGCGCGCGATTTTGAAATGGCTTGAGAAAGAGCCCAAATTCGCTGAGCTCGAGCACCGATGGTAATCGTGTTTTCATTATTCTAAAAACTGATAAGCCTATCACTAACGGTAGACTACAAATCTCTAATTGCAATCAGGCGCCTATCGGTAATAGTTAAACGTTAACTATCAGAATTTCGTTAAACACCTTTTGTTAACATGATTTGCCTCTTTTCCGACATCCTTCAGCACTGCTATTACAATGCCGCCAAATATTTCAATTGATCTCAGAAACCCCACTTTTTTTTAATTAGTGGCGGGCTTCCCTGAAACGCCTGCATATATATAGGCAGCGGAGTCATTTACCTATCATTGTTATATCCTGTTTTGATATAAGCAAAAGTTCGATTTGTCAGCGTTAATGAACATAAATTTCTCAGGTCTGGGCGTTCCCACGAAAATACACAAAACATTTCGCACGTGCATGATATGAACACGGGCTCTGACGAGGTGAACTCCAGAGGAACAGATATAATGCAAGGCAAGCGAGCTAACCATGCGCGCTGGCTGGACGTCTAAGTGAGCGTACATGCAGACAGTCTTCTTTCCGGGGTCGTCCCCGAGACGTCCCAGCACCAGCGGTGGAAAGGGCAGCTTGGTGCCGTCCAGTAGCGTCTGGTCCCCCAGCGGCTCCAGCTCCAAGCTCACGCCCTCTGCCTCCAGCATCTGATGACGGAACCACAGCGGCGTCAGTGCGTGGAAGCAGCAGTGAACACTCACATACCCTACGTGCATTAAAGGTGCACTGAAGAGGAATCTGAACTTGTCTTTTTGCCGCGGGAACTCGATCTACACGTTCCTAGCATTCATAGAAACTGCGACTTATTGCCCTGTGTGGCCAATTTCCCTAATTAAATCGAATTAACGTCCGGCTCCCGCCCTTTTTTTTTTGAATTCTGCCTCGTACGGTGGGCGGAGTCGACCAACGCGTGGAGTGCCTTTCACCCAGTCCCGTGGCGGCTTCCGCTCTGCCATCGGCGGAGTAATACGTAGTAGTCCGTAGTAGCAAATAGTCCGCGCGTATTTTTATCTCTGCGGGCTTATTTTGCGGCTATATTATCTGCGAATGAAACTATTTATTTATAGAAAACTAAAAAACAAAATAAAGCGAAAGCAAAGCCTCCACGGAGCTGGCTGAAAGGAACTTCACGCGTTGGTCGACTCCGCCCATCGTGCGAGGCAGAATTCAAAAAAAAGGGCGGGAGCCGGACGTTAATTCGATTTAATTAGGGAAATCGGCCATACAGGGCAATAAGTTGCAGTTTCTAAGAATGCTAGGAACGTGCAGATCGAGTTACCGCGGCAAAAAGACAAGTTCAGAATCCTCTTCAGTGAACCTTTAAAGGGTCAGTCTACTCACCGAGATGAGTGTATAAATAATAGCATATTCTGGTAGTTGGCACCCTATAACATCCATAACGAGGGAACTGCTCCCGGTATAGGCAGGAATTTATATTCTATTTCGGCGTTAAAAGTCGCGTAAAAATGCATGGTGGCGACCCCAAACGTTCATTTTGTTGGTGCAGGTGGTAGTCTTTTTCTATAGAAGCATAAGTGAAGATACTACGTACCGTTTGTATGCCCCAATGTCAGAGAAACGTACGTTTTGTTCTAGTAAACTGTAGAAGGCGTACCGCTAGCTTTTTCTGTAAATCACATGAATATTTATAGTTATACGTACGCTAAACGCAGGCACATTCCCACTTTTAGTTCAGCGTATGCTAGCAGAGACGCAAAAATAAACTCAGCCTATAGTGGCGCCATCTGGTTGTCAGGACGGGAACCATTGCTGTAAACAAACCGACTCTCTACTTGAGCCTAAAAGCGGCAGAATCGCCACTCTAATTATTAAAATAAAGCAAATTTATCACTTATACGTTTTCTTATAGGCGAGATGAGACGAAGCGAAAGACTGGTGCCCCATTTATGGCCAGTGAACGCACTAAAAAAGGCAGCAACAACGAGAATTCAGTCCGAAGCGAGAGGTCCGGCTTCAACGGGCACCGCCATGTTTGTCGCCGCGCGGCGGAAATCTGAATGGTTGCCAGATGAGACTACCATCTCATACAGATGTGTTCCCACATCAATAAATTCTAAAATGCTCTGCTGCACTTCTTGGCACCATACCTGGCTAAACGGTAGTTTGAGTAAAGAGCTATCGGTTGCCGCAAAGAAAATATGACCGATAAAATTCAGTAGACTGACCCTTTAACGTGGGGTTTAATCGCTTTAATACTCTCAGTTTCGCAACTCAAGGTCAAAGACCGATCATTATCTGCGGGAAGTTTTCGCTGGTTAGCAAATGGTAGCGCCGATGAGCTGTCCATCCTCCAGCTGTTCTTTCTTCACCATATCGATGCTTTCATCAGCAACACGTCCGAAATTATCGGACAAAAAATTGGAAAATTGTAAATATTGAAGGTAGTGGTCCATCCTTCTGATATGTAGCAAAAACTTTTTTTAAAGTTTTTCCATCGATCGCATCGAGAAGTAAAGCCTGCCATAGAAAACCAATGCGAAGCGCTTTTGACGATAGCAAAAACGCAAAAACGCGAAGAGGAAAAAAAATGCAAGACTGCCGTCGGATGATCTGCGGATATGTTGATAGTTATAGTGAAATGTTACATTATATGAAAAAATTGAGTTCATAAAAGTTTTCCCTTTCAAAAATGCTTTTGTCCGTTTTTTTTTTTGTTTGCCAAAGTTTTAACACACATACGTATTTTAGCCCAAGTACGAGGGTCGTTTGGTAAGTGTGGTAAAAATACAAGAGATGGCGCTGCAGTTGACAACTCCAGCCGACTGCCGGGTCTTGCCTTTGCTGATGACATAGTAATTATGGGAGAAACACCACAGGATGTACAGAAAATGCTAGACGTTTGTGCCGTGGAGCTGCGAAGCCTTGGACTCAAGTTCAACCAACGAAAATGCATGGTTGTTCAGCTGGCGGGCGAGGCGACTGATCAGCTGTTGCTGACGTTGAACGAAGAGCCCCTGACAGTCTACACATCGTACAAATACCTGGGCATAAATTTGTGCGCTGATACTGACATGTTCAGGCTGCACGAGGCCAAGGTCCGTCAGTCTGCACTCCGTGCGCAATGCATCCTCAGACGTCGGTGCCTGTGGGGGTGCCATCAGTACACTATGGTCCGCGAGCTCTGGAAGCTCGCGCACGTACCAGGACTCACGTTCGCCAACGCGGTGGTCTGCCTCCCATCAGCCACCAGGAATTGGCTAGAGCGCAGACAGACAGAGGTCGGCCGCACTGCAGTCGGTTGTCATGGACGGGTGGCCAATGCAGCCATCCAAGGTGACCTTGGATGGTCTAGTTTTGAGGCAAGGGAGGCATGCAGCAAGCTAGAGTACCGCGGTCGACTCCAGTTCATGAGCCGCGACCGATGGGCTAGGCGGGTTTTTGAATACCTCGCTGCGACATGCCTACGCACTACATGGGTGAAGCGCCTCCACTGGATAGAAGGCAAGTATGGCCTTTTCCAGACACCCATAAATGCCGAATCAGCAACGGCGTGGAAACAGGAGGCAAGGAGACGGGTCCAAGAACTGGAGAATAAGCAGTGGCTGCAGGCGCTCGCGGAAAAACCGACACTGGCTGTGTACCGCGAGTGCAAGAACAGCATCGGACCCGAAAAGATCTTTGACAACGGCCTGGGTAGCACACTGCTGTTTGAGGCCCGGGCCGGAGCGCTGCGGACACTGGTGTACCGCCGTCGCTTCGATGCAACATCAGAAGCACATGGCACTATGCCGAGCGTGTGGTGATGCGGAGGAGACCATCGAACACCTGGTGATGTCGTGCCAGAGACTCCATCCGATGCCGACAGAGGGCACCACATTCCCTCAGGCGCTCGGCTTTCACGATCCTGCGGTGGACGACGAGGGAGACAGCTCCAAGCACAAGAGCGAGGGTGTGCTGCGAACCAAGCGTCGACTGACTCTTTGGTGGCGCACTGTGTCTAACCGCGCGAAACCGCAGAGTCGGATGTGAACGCGGTCGATGAACGAACTCCTTGCTTTGAACTTTGCGTTTTTTTTGTGTTTTTTTTCCTCTCCTTTCTTGTGCGCTTTCATCTCGTTTCTTTGTTGTTGTTTTTTTGGTCTAGGTGCTCACTCTAGTGGTGCCCGCCCGTTACAAAGGGTACGGCCTCAAGTATCTATCTATCTTGTCGGTGGCGCGCGAGAAGCATACTTCATATGACGTCAGAACGTGTTTAGGCTTCTACCGACAGTTAGTAGGCTTCCGACAGCCACCGGCGCCGAGCTGTATGGTGACACCCACCAAAATGTAAAATTTTGAATTTCGAGCAGTGATCAAACATTTTTATTTAAAGCAGTGGACGGCTGCCCAAATTAAAGCCGAGTTGAGCGAAGTTCATGGACACTCTGCACCATCACTGAATACCATTTACTACTGGATAATTTGATTCAAACGCGGCCGAACTTCGACGCAAGATGAAGCACGTCCTGGGCGTCCAGGGGAGGCCACCACGGCAGAAATGGTATCGAAAATTCATGAAATTGTCATGAAAGACCGCCCAGTGAAGGTATGTGAGATAGCTGATATTGTAGGCATCTTAACAGAGAGAGTTTACAGTATTCTTCATGAAAAATTGGAGATGAAGAAGGTCTTTGTACGTTGGGTGGTACGATTGCTGACGACCGACCAAAAGCGCATGAGGAAAGACATCTCGAAGGAGTGTTTACCGATGCTTGATCGAAATCTTCAGGACTTTTGGCGTCGATTTGTGAGAGCTGACGAGACGTGAGAGCATCATTACATTCCAGAGTCTAAAAAGCAGTCAAAGCAATGGACTGGGCCTGATGAAGATGCGCCAAAAAAGGCAAAGACTGTTTGTTCAGCCGGAAAGGTGATGGCAACTGTCTTTTGGGATCCACGTGGAATAATCTTTGTAGACTATTTACAAAACAGCAAAACGATAACAGGACCATAATATGCGACACTCCTATAGAAATACACGGGATCGCCGATGCCATCACACACTTTGCCCCCCCCAATACGTTGTCTATACAGACTCGCAGGCAGCTCTGCGTGCCTTCCATGAAAGAGCCCTCCCTTTCCCTACCCGATCGTCCTTAGATGCCGCCCTCTTAGCGTTAAGCCCACGACCGGTGACCCTTCGGTGGATCCCTGGTCACATGGGCATCCCCGGCAATCAGCTGGCTCACCGGCTTGCCTGCGAAACTATACACCGGGCGCCGGGTATCCCATGGACGAGCCCACCGACGGAGCAGGCGGTCAGGGTTTACAAACGCACTGTTGACGAATACTACGGGCAGCAAAAATTGGATTTAGCTAATTTACCACCACCACACCCATCCTTATCGATCCGTGAAGCTCGCATTCTTCGCCGAATACAGTTTAATCTCCTACATACACCAGCCAAACTTTATCTATACCGGTACACTTCCACACCTCAGTGCCCAAACTGCAGACAAAGAACACTGCCTTACACAGTGCCACGTAGCCTTCCAGTCCCCCGCCTATCCTTTCCCCCCACACCCCCCCCCCCCCCCCCCCCCGCGGCCCGTCTGGCTCGCCTCCCTGGATCTGAGACTGGACTGCAACGTGTCCTCGTCGCCTTGGCCCAGGACGTACTGAACGCCTAATAGAAAGGATGTTCTAATAAAAATGTCACACCACCACCTATAACAACTGAAAAAAAGAGTTGCGCACTAAACGACCTGGGTTAGTTCGTAAAAAAGTCCTCTTTCACCAAGACTATGCTCCACCCCACAGATCCCTTGTTGCAGTGGCCAAATTGCCCGAGTTAGGCTTCGATGTTGTGCCTCATCCACAATATTCTCCGGATTGGGCCCCATGCGACTTTTTCCTTTTTCCAAACCTAAAGAATTGGCTGTTCTTCAGATGAAGAGGTTATCTCAGTGGTGAATGACTACTTCGAGGACCTCGCACCATCCTTTTTGTTTTTTTTTGTTTTTTTTTTGGGGGGGGGTGAGGGGAATGTAAAAATTGGAGCACCGCTGGAAGAAGTGCGTGGAACTGGAAGGGGACTATGTTGAAGAATAAAATATTGTTTTGAGCAAGCTTGATATCTTTAATTGCTTTTTACCACACTTATCAAAGGACCCTCGTAGAGTGTTGTACTTCGATACATGGGACCTGTTGGGAGTTTCGGAACCGGTGCCATAAAAGAGCGCTGGTGCGGTGTAGTGCTCCTAGAGGTCCATTATATGCCGAAATTGAGCATGAAATTCCTAACTACAATTGCGCGTCTGCAGTTACAAATTGTCTCCGACAAAAATCAATGTTGCAAGTGTACACTGCAAGTTAAATCGCATCTGGCCACAGGATTTCAAGGAGGCGTTCTAATTTTTTCCTTGTGCCAGGGTCAGTGACGTTTGCCGACATATTTTAGGTTATTATCTATATAAATTCAACATTCAGTTAGGTAAGACCACCAGTCGCACTGCGCTTCTCAAGCGTACACGTCTCTTCCGGTTCAAACGCATCCACCTAAGCTTCAAGGCATTTATTATTCGCGTTACAGGTTGTCATTAATATTAATCTACTAAAAGTCAGCGCTGCAGCACTGCCACTAGTTTTTTTTGTATTTTCGTTCTTTTTAATGCTTTCTCGAGCCCCGTGCCGTTAGGAGGCCAATGCATGCAACGCCTTCCTGCCATTTCAATACGGTAGCCTCTCGCGCTTGCGTTCATTGCTGCGTGTTCCCGTACGCATTACAGAGGTGTTTGCTACACTGCTATGCAGTAGACCCGAGTACGCGTGCATTGGACCCTCTCCCCACTGCCTGGGATGCGACTTTATACATTAATGCGTTAGCATTGAAAACCCTCACCCTAAAGAAAAAGTATCCGGCACCCGGTGGCGTAGTGTTGTGTACACTTGCCACCTACCAACCGTGCCAGGTGGCAAAGGGGAGAGGAGGGGGAAGTCTCCCTCTTTAGGGAAGAGTAGGGCTGGCTGCCACGGTAAGAACTACGAATTACTTAGCAGTTGTGTATATTTGCCACGTGCCATGGTTGGTACATGGAAGAGCCGCCTGCCACGGTTGACAGATGGCAAAGTGGAGAGAGCGAAATGCCCCTCTCCACTTGTACGGAAAAGGAGGGGAGAGGCCGGAAGGTGGCTGCCACAGGAAGAACTACGAATGACTCAGTGAAGAGCACGGAAAAGTTGCTCATCATTGTGCTCAGCTCAGCATAGTTGAGCAATGAACATTCAATGAGCAAATAATTACATCGAAAAGTATGACATGTATACCTATGAAATAAAGAATAAGGAAACGAGAAGAGAAGACGAAAAGAGAAGACAAGAAGTATGAGAGAAGTAATGCAAAGCAAGGAAGTAGAAGACCTAATGCTAACGCATCATCACCGCATCACGATAATTAAGCACCCCGTAATTTTTTTATACATTCTTTTCTTTGCCTCTCCTCATTCTCTCCTCTGTCCCTCTTCTCTGTCCCTCAGCCTTGAATGAGGCAGTTACAGCACATTTGCTCTCTTCAGGAACTTTGCCCCTGATGCTATTGATGCTATGGAACTTGAACAAACCCGCCTCAGGGGCACAAGCGTCAGCGCGTTCGGCCGTTGAGTACGATGGCACGGGTTCAACCGGGTCGCAGCGGCTACGTTTTGATTGAGGCGAACTGTGCGACGCCCGTGTACTGTGTGATGTCATAAAGAACCCCGCTTGGTCGAAATTAATTAAGAGACTTCCAATAGAGCACCCCTCATAGCCCATGAGCCGCGTCAGGACGTTGAACCCCACATATCACGTACCATACTGCAGGATTAGAAAAAGAAAAAAAAGTGATGGCATTAGATTTTCAGCAATTGCATGGTTGAATCCCGTAGTGAAATACCATCAAGCCTGTCGTGATAAAAAGTCTTCCTTCTCCGCGTCCTCCTCTATACAACGTGCAAACCTGGCATGATCCAGGGGAGTATGCACAAGATCACATGTGTTCCTTTGCATCTATAGAATGCTTGCCTGTTTGATTCGGTTCGCAGCTTTGATGATATCACCCCGGTGTGCCTTGTCCGCAGACACGCTCGGAATGGACACGAGCTCCTTGAGAGACTGCACCATAGCGTCTTTAGAATTGTCTATCACACTGCAAAAAAAAAAAAAAACAGAAGAACAAACTGAATAACGGAGTAATCACTGATTTGCAACCATCCAAGCGCAGCCATATGGCTACAAAGGAAGGCTGTATATCTTTCCCAGAAACTTCCTAATAAAAAAAATTATTCCTGGTCCGAGGTTCGAGCCCGGGACCACAGCCCCACCGGAGCAGTTGCTCTACCACTGAGCTAACCGGGATATGGTAGGACGAGAGCAAATTTACCAAAAACTCAAAGTGGGAACATTAGTGGTGTATTGTTTTAGGGGAATCCCCCAAGGTGGAGTAGATTTGTAATAAGGGAGTAATTACTCATTTTCATCCACCCAAGCGCAGCCATGGAAAGCGCGGTAACTCTCATAGTAGTGACCGCAGTGCCGAATGAATCGGACCTTTGAGTCCGCAGAGTCGAGGAAAATGTGATGCATGAGTGAGGCAGCGTACGAGGAGATGAAAATGTTGGTTGGATAAATGGGTTCACCCCTTTTTTTTATCAAAAAACACTTCGCTGTTTTGTTTCAGCACCGAAGTGTAGAGCACGGTTTAAAGTTAAAACACACACTCTGGCGTCATCTTAACGCCTAAATTCACTGCAGGGTACTAAATTTTCTTTGTACGCCCTGCTATCTTATCTGCTTAGTTTTCATACAAATGTTGATACTGTGATCCTCAATTAGCTAAGGCGGTCGAATTTGGGGTTGCTGTCGGTTAGTGAGGGGACAAGCCTTGCGTTACACTGCCGGAGATTGTGCCGCAGTGTATCTGAAACTTGGATAAACCGGTAAAAAACACTCACTATTCGTGGGACAGTTCTGTGTCCTAAATGAGCTTTTTCATTACTCTTATAAGAAGCTAGAAATGTTTGTATCTGTTAGCGTCGCATCTTCAGAGGTCCGGTTAAGTGCCACTCAGTTATCTGAAATACACGCTCCCCCCGCAGACGTCTTCCATATACGCATGTGGTGCCCTGCATTTTTCGGAGATGCCAGCTGGGTGCACTCTTCGCCCTTATGTTCTGCGCAGCTCGTAATGTAGTTCGGCAATGGGGTAAGTAATTTAGTTCCGCACACTGGAGTAGTTCTTCACTGAAGTAAGGACTAGCAAACATTTCATTAACGCAGACGCATCGGCCGTGACAAGAACATACATACCCAGCCCCAGCCCGTTTCTCGGCAAATATTTCCCATATTTTTGTGCAAACGTGCGAGAACTGGAATGACTTTCCCGCTGCTGCTGTCATCCATCGCAACCGTTACCACTTAAACATCAGTGAACAACTCATCATTAGAAACGACTACACATCCTGTAAAGCCCCTTTACGGGGCAATTAAGGTGTTGAAAATTAATGAAAAAGAAACAGTGAAAAGGATCAACGGTTCTTTTTGTTCGTGTGCCCTTTGACGTACCCTAGTGCTACAGGACTAACAGGAATACAACACAAGACAGACAACAGAAATACAAACCCTAGAAAAATACGACACGCTACAGAAATACGACACTACAGAACACAGACTACAAATTACAACGCATTATACAAGACAGACTACAGAAATGCGACACACTACACAAGACAGGCTACAGATATACGACAAAAGACAGACAACACAAATATGGCGTGCCAGAAATACGTCAATACGACAGACTACAGACATGTTTTCTGTCCTATATTCCTGTAGCATGTTTTGACCATGTTTTGCATCTCTGTCGTAAGCGGTGCATTGTGGCAGCAGCGATTCTGAGCGACTATTAATGTCAGAAAAAATCAAATTGCTATATATATGCGCCGCAAGATGCTAATGCAATGTCAAGGATGGCAGGCAAAAAGCCTTCTGAAGGATTACAACTCCTGCGTAATAATGGAACTACCAAGATGGTATACGTTATCATCTTTACCGACTTGTACGAAGTTTTGAGTATTTAGCATCAGAAAAGTATGGGCGCATGTTATTTTATTTTTATTTATTTATATTCCTGTGTTTTTATTTTTTGTTTGATTTTTATTCCCCTGAAGGAACGTTCCAGTGGTCGTGGAGTAGCGGTTCGAGTTCCTGCTCGACAATTTTTCTTGTCAGCGCAATAGCTTTCCTTTCTTCAGAGGCACTACTTAATGGTGGTGGAATGACGTCATGACACTGTAGACTAATGAAAAAGGTGTAGTGACGTCATATGTCCTGTGTGATCTTGCGGTGCGTCTGAATTACTCGTGCGGATCACGTGGTTGAGACGTCACGACCCTCTATAGACGAATCACGATGTTCTGGACATGACAGTGCCAACGCCTTCGCCAGCGCCTTCGCCAGCGCCTTCGCCGACAGCTATCGCGGTAAAATGTTCATTTTACGATGTGATGCGCTGAACCTCGCCGAATCCATCCGCGGGAATGCAGCATGAGTAAAGAAACGTATCGTGAGCTTCGTTTTCCTAGGCTCTAAGCCGCCTAAGAGGTTCCGGTGAACTTCGAAAACGCAATGAGAAGTCATATATAGTAGCGCCACGTTTGAAACCAGCGCCCTCTAGATCGCGAAATGTACCGCCGTCAGCACGCTTTAACACGAACGCTCGATTGCGCGTCCCTGAGCGCTGGACGTTGAGTCCGAGACCGTGCCGCACGGTGTGTTTGCGGCGGTTGGAGAAAGCTCGATCATGCCCTGCTTCCACCCTAATACAGTCTCAGGCCCAGCGGTGCTAATGTCAGTGGAAAACATGCGCTCGAGCGTTCGTGTTAAGCGTGCTGAGGATGGTATACCCGCATTCAAAAGTTTATGGGACGCAATATTACCCACCTTACTATTTACTATTTTATAGATAAAAACAACTTGCTCACGCCATATCAATTCGAATTCCAGAGAAACAAATCTATGGAACTTGTGCTTTTAGAACGAAAAGAATACATTCTGACACAATTTGAAAGTTTTTATACTAGGAATATTCGTAGGTTTCTCCAAAGCATTTGAACTGGTAAAGCATGAGTTACTTTTAGACAAGCTTTAGTAATACGCAATTCGAGGCCAGGCTGAAAGACTAATAAAATATTATGTGTCGAAAATGAAACAAACAGTGAACATAAATAATATGCAGTACGTCAGAAGTAAAACCAATTTTTTTTTCTGGCGTCCCGCAAGGCAGAATACTAGGGTCACTACTTTTTAACATTTTCTTTAACGAGAATGTAAAAACTGACCCTGTAAAGCCTGGATCCGCCATATATGCCTATGATAAAAGCATTTTTTTTTCTGGAAATGACATTCTCCACTTCACAGTCTTGCAATACTACACTGGTAACACTAGAAAAATGATCACAATCTATTTAATTATATACGTGTGAATGAAAAAAGACAAAAGCAGTAATATTTAGCTCCAAAAACAAACTGGTTTCTCCACAAGATTCTGTCATATTTAACTCGAGACAAATGAAATCGTTGATCATTTTAAATGCCTTGGTGTAGTATTTTCTTAAACTAAACTGATTAAACTACTTCTTTAGAACTCACTATTATATTCTCACATTAACTAGTGTCCGCTTGTATGGGGCACTACAACATATTCCTGTATAAAAAAAAATTCATGTTTCAAAAAAGTTTCCTCGCTACAACTCTAATGCGAACTATAGAGCAAATAAAAGTTTTTTTTCCTCTCTAAACTGGTGTAACCAAAATCTTTTATTTATATCAGTTCCGCCAGAGCGTTAATTTTAAAATATAAGCCAAACATAACATAAATCATATTCGCCATCTGGCAAATTTAGAAGAAAATGAAATGAGCTACCCTTTCAGACAGCCCGAAAACTGGTCGGTACCAACAGCACGCACAAACAGCCGGAAAGAGCGACTGCAATATACTCGTCTAAGTCGAGCAATTTCAACTCGGTTACTTTGTTTCTTAGTTCTGGCACGCGAATGTGAGCCCCTACAGAAGCAGCCTTGACACGCGCAAGGACATACACGTATATAGATAGCCAGTTTCGTTTTCTACGGCACTTCGATCGACCTATTCTCGCTCTATGAAAAAGTAAAAATAAGCATGTCGGAGTTTTCCGCCCTCGAGAGCGTTCGGTACGGGATCCACCGACGAAGTATACAAGCCAGTATCCATTCCGCTCCCTGTAAGTTCGTCGTGTGTTCTCCGCAACGCACGCTGCGGGCAAGCATGGTGACCCTCAAATCGCTCGACGAGCAGCAAATCAGCACGATTCGCGCCGCGTCAGTTCGTCCGTATGTTTCGCAAGCAATACTCTGCCGCATTTCAGGTCAAGTTATGTGGTCGCTTATGTGGCCGACGTTTGCGGCCACATAAGCGCGAACAGCGAGGGAAACTTCCTTGCTCCAAAAACAGGCATATTTCATCCTGGTTACAGTCCGCACCCCAGCGGTTTGGAATCTGCAGCTACACGATTTACATGAGCGTCGAGGAACAATCTTTGTTGAAATTCAGTAGAGCACGGCGACCGTGGCCGCAGCGGGAGCGGGAGCGCTGTCGAGAGATGGCGCTGTCGTCGGCAGCTCTCGCCAGTACCGAGGTTGCGTCTGGTGGTGAGGCATTTTCTTCCTGCTCCCGTTGGTAGTGTGGCATGTAGTTTTGCCTCGCAAAAGCGAGAGGGATATGCGAGTTGAATATGCCTCCTCGCCCGGCAAAAAACTTCGGTAAAGGCGAGAACTACCGAAAACAGCGTCGCCGCACGGTAGCGCTCCGGTTCGGCCCCCTGTAGCGGTGGGGTAGAAACTCTGGGCAAAGACCGTACTGGCAGTATGAAAAGGAGCATTCAGTATGCACTCAATGAAAGAACTTGTTTTTCTTTCTGAATCGAACTCGAAACGACATAAAAAACAAGTAAACCTTTTCATTTCGACAGGAAAAGTGCAGTCTGCATCACCCTTGTGTAGAGCGCTGGAGCAGTGTGCTCCACGTAAAAAATCAGCAGTGGCTTAGCTCGGTTATACCAGGATTTACGTAGCGAAAGCAGGCATGCGACAGCTGGCGAAGCGAGCGGAGGCGAGCGCAACGACGAGGCAAGCGGTGTGACGTCATAACAAACGGCGGCGGCGGCTTCGCGGCGAGGCGCGGGGGTGTGACATCATGCCAGATGGCGCGGCGAGCGCGCGGCGCCCGCCAGCTGCGGCGGTTGCTAGGCAACGGCTCAAGGTCGCTCTCTGTGCCTCCTCGGAGCACCGCCAATGCGAAATCGCAAGTTCGAGGCCAATGCAGCTTTCACTACAACAAGAAAGGAAAGCAGCCCGTTTCCAAGCAAAGTGGTCGTGATCACCTTGCGCACACGAGTTTATGCCGAAGTTTGTGACGCGCGAGTTTGTGACGAAGTTTATGCGAGAGAGTACGCCGCCCGAGCGCTCTGCACAAGGGTAACGCGGACTGAACTTAAATTCACAGAGGTACGCTTTTCAGTTCCACCTCAATAATCGTTGACTGCGTGTAAACGAAGTGTTTGCTTTCATACTGCCTGGACATGAACTTGCGCTCTTGGAAGCTTTTTGAATGCATGGCAAGTCCTAGAGAAACCTGCCTGTTAGATTCCGTGCACAAATTTATAAAAAGAACATGTGTGCAACACGTTGTACATGGACCACTTATAGACAGCGCAGGTCACGTCAACAAATCGACTTGTAAATGAAGTAGTCAACTTCACCCAGTTACATACCTGAAAATTTTTTCCAATTCCTTCGGAAGATTCCTTGAAGCCATTGTGATTTGTGGGGATCTCTTGTGACCTGTTGAGAAGACGGCACGAAACGAAGTCATGTCATATCGTAGTAGGATCAAAATGAATAATACGAAGCTGAGGCCTACTCTTCCGTTCCTTCAAATTTGGACACCAGTTTCTGTTCTTAAAACAGTTCACTAACATCGGTAAGGAGTGGAAAGATACATACCGCCTTTTTCTGGCGTTTGCGAGTTTAGTTTAGTGACAGGGATAACTGGACATGCACGAATGATAACACGCGGATGGCCTAAAAAGTATAGCAGCGGGCCAGCCTGTGCCCGTCCGTGAACGTCCGTGAACGTCTCCTTTGTATCAATGATCAGCGTTGAACGCGCGCATCTGTAGGCTGACAAAAAATTGCAGAAGATCGCCGTAATTCTCATCCACCCTCGTCACTATCTAAGGCTATCATTCGTTTCCCGTGAACAATGCGTGACACTACAGCGGAGGCTAGGTTCGAGCATTGAATGATGCTTGAAAAGCTGGATATCTGATTGTCTATAGCAAGGATTGATGTTTCGTTCCAAGCATTATATTTTAACAATACAGAATAAGGCGTGAAACCGATGCAACTTGGTTGGCTGTGGCCAGAGCAAATAAGATCATTTTTAGGTTGTAAATTTCCAATTAATCTGTCCTCGCTTAGAGTATGCACCTACTTTTACCAAAAAAAAAATCTCAGGACGATCATGAAACCTGATGCGAGAACCTATGCATGAAACCTGATGCGAATTTTTTTTTTTTGGTAGCAGTTGGATTTATCCGCTACGATTACTTTATTTTCCTGTAATGAATACTCTTACTGAATGGATTGAGGGTGACGGTGGTTGTGGAGATGGCTGGGCTTCTAGAGGTCAGCTGACTTTCCCAGAGAGCCTTTAAATGCAATTTCGCCATCGCTTTCTACGATGACGAACGTTTTACGGTGACGGACGTTTTAGGGAAAGCCAACCTTGGGCCTCATAGTGTAGCTGAGATCCGTAGAATTTGGAAGGTCGTCGCAGGTGCACTGGAGGGTGCCCGGAAGAAACCACCTTCTAGCCTCTCAGGCCCGGAAGGAGCCTGGAAGTTTCCCCAATCTGCTGCAATCCGCTGGGGCGCTGTGTGGGCGGAGTCTTCACACATGCGCACACAAAGACCATGGCTTCTTCGTCGAAGAGGGCTGACCTTGAACCGTGATTTCGGTTCGTGAGAGAAGGGCCGTGAAGCAGTAAGAGTGTAGGAAGCCGCAGCGCTGCAGCCGTCGCCTCCGCACGAGGTTTGCGACCATGATGGCTGTCGCCGAACCTTTTAACTTTGTGTGCAGAGCTTCCTTTCCTGAAAAAACAAAGCAGCGACACATGTGTCCCCAAAAGTGTGTGTACCAAGAGTGTAAAAAAAAAAGTCCAGTCACGTGTCCTAAAAAAATTTCTGGAGGTTTAGCATCGCTAAGCAAGGGATGTTGTGCAAAATAAGTTTTTTGCAGGTGGACGCTACCGCCACGTACCTGAAAGTGAGATTGAGGTGTCAAATGACACTGGGAGTCAGTTATGCGCCAACGCCAATGAACCTAATGAATGCCGGCGTCCTATTGCTCCAGTGCCGCGTTTCTGCCAAAGCGTCAATGTAAACGCAAGCAGCGCACATCTCTGTCACTATCGCCATGTAGCTCAAAAAATGGCTGAGGCTTAGCTAAGGTTAAGCCTAGTCAGATGCGAAGCATATTGATGGTTAGGCGTGGTAATACATGGCTTTCCTTGGTTGACGTTCATCCCGCTCTTCATCGGTCTCTGTGGAACGCTGAAGCTTTCGCTTCTCGTTCAAATCAGCCCTGCTTCTAGGCGGCATCCCAACACCTGGCCGCCTCGTAAGTGCCCGGAAAGCGAGGCAAGCTCAGCTTTATACCGCTGCTGTAGCGTCACGTGGTCAGCTGCAGCGCCTCTGATGTGGAGCCTCCACCGCCGCGGCCGACCGCGCGAGCCGGCAGCCCATCTCTCCTCTGTTGTGACGTCATGTTGTCACGTGGTCAGCCGCCGCGCCTCTGATGTGGAGCCTCCACCGCCGCGGCCGACCGCGCGAGCCGGCACCCATCTCTCCTCTGCTGTGACGTCATGTTGTCACGTGGTGTCACGTGGTCACGCTAAAGGACAATGGTAGCTCCACCGCCGCGCTCGACGGGCTGTAGTGTAGCTCTAGTAATATGCTTCGCATAAAAGATGTCCATTAACTCAGAGAGCCAGTTATGCGAGTTTCCTTTCCTTCCGCGACTTTTCTGCACAGATGGAAGTCGAAAAAGACGACGACGTGCAATGCACAGCGCGAGAGTGTGTTGCAGTTTTACCACGAGGCGTGATAGGCTACGGCGACAGCCTATACACAATCACACCAACATTCACTCTCACTTTGTCAGCACATCTAAATTCCGGAAGAAAGGGAGCCAGGCAGGAAGTCGATCATGCGCAGCATATGCCACCCTGCACCATAGTACTTGCGTGATGCGACTTGGTTAAGTCGGACTTGAAGCCTGTCAGTGTGGGTGTACTTCCATACAATAAAGAAAAAAAGCTACGGCGATAGCCTAGTGCTCTCGTGCAGTGACCAGCGAAGCTGGTCTGTTCGCGGCGCCGCGGGTTCGAAACCCAGTCGCGACAATATTTATTTCTGCAGGTATCTGAGAGGCTTTAGACAGACGGCGGCTTTACCAGGATTGCTAGTGAAGTAGTGCTGTCGCACTAAAAGTGCACGCGTGCGTGCCAAGAAAGCGTCCAGAGGCATCTAGCTTCCTCCCCTAAAAACAAAAAGGAGTAATACGTGTGTCCCGAAAAGTGTGCGCGCGTGCGTGTGAGCTTGTGTGTGTGTCTGGAAAAAGTTGTTACTGGAACACACCCCTGAAACATTAAAACCGCCTTTAGAACGGTAAAAATGTATTTCCATGAGTGCAAAGAGTCGATACTTTTTATTCATTTCATGCAGCACTCAACGGTATTTTACAGATGCCCGGTGACTACAATTGAGTAACACCAGACACAAAGCTGTAGTAACAAATTTACTTCCACCTTTCAACACAACATACAAACATCTCGGTATAGAAAATAAAACGAACAAGAACCACATGCCAACAAGCTCAGTGCTTACCGCCACAAACATGCATGTATACATATTTTCGTGTACATATTTATACGTTGGAGTTACCTCACAGTGGTGCGTAGTTTTTGTGAGGACACGTCAAAACGCTTCACAACAATCGGGACTAGACACACCTTTTGTCACTTATGCGATGATCGCCTAACACCGAGCAACACAAAAGTGACCTCCACTTCTGCACAGAAATCGCTCACGTGGACACAAGACATGCAAGTATAAACCACTTCGGAACACGACATACGTTTACTTAAGCAACATGCCAGCACGGCTGACTCAACGTGCATCAAATGACTTCCACTTCGATCCACATTGCGACGCACCGGTCACCTTTAGCAATCCTGGAATTCTGCCCCGGCAGCGAACTTACAAAAGCTCTCGACACGTCAACTCCCAGATTGTGCATACTTATAAACTCCTAAGCGACCTCAGGAGCTGACCTAATAGCGCACTCAACGCAAAGCACTTCAAATACCATTGCACATTACGATGCAGTAAAACATAAACGAGCTGGATGACCGCAAAATGAAAAACTATTACGCAACTGTGCAAGAACAAGCATTGAACTAATATCAGGATACAACTGCCCTGCGTCACAAAGAAAGCTGCATTTAAACAAATTTAAGCTTGAATTTACATGAGAGGGCGAACAGTAAAACACAGAGTGATGCCTGTCCTCCTTGCTGCCGCTGGTGTCGCTGTAGTCGAGGGCTGTACTGACAGTGCTGTAAATACGCGTCCTGACACAGGGTACAACATGAACCAATGCGCACGAGCAGTGACGTCGGTTTCATGTTCGGCACCGTACCAAGACCAGACTGCAGATTCGCAGTGACCCTTCAACGAATGCAAGCAAGCATTCTTCGAAGAGCAGCACGCACGAACACTGCCGAGTGCATGCTTACGCTGATGTGGATCTTCGCTTTGGTTATACACCCTGCGTTCCATTAAGCCTACTTCCTCTCCTCGATCTTTGCGCAGTCTTCTAAGTTCTTGCCTTTCATGTTAATCCTTCATTTCTGTGATCCCTCGGTGTTTTCTGCCAAGCTAGCCAAGCCTGGCTGTTCTGACCACCGACCTCTTTCCAAAAAAAAATGTATAGTTCCATATCCGGAACCTCCAACCTCTGCCAAGTGGCCTAAGTGGGATCGCACCCATTAGGCTACGTCTAGAACTGAGAGGTTTGTTGCAAAATACATCAACTAAGTTCACACAGATGCATATCCGTGCTTTCGACGATGAAGTGAATGCGGCAAGGAAGCCCAGTCGTGAAGATGTCTCAGTTTTAAGGGGTAGAACTGTTGCAGTTTTGTCAGGTTTATCATATTCTGCGTTCAATAACAAGCTCAATGCGATAAAGAAGCATGAAAAATCAAACCACATGTAGAATCTGACAATGCTCAGTTCGGGTGAACATAACACCTACTCAAGGCTATGCACCCTGTGCCCAGGCATGCCGAGGAGACCTACATCCTTACTGTTCCGAAAGTTATCAGGTGTCAGTTTTGTGCACGCTCCTTTTCATTGTCGTCCAGCATGGAAGTAATATCGCTTCTCATCATAGCTCTCAAGATGACGCAGTTTGTGCAAGCCATTTGATCTGCCTTTTGCAGAGACTCTTAGGAAGCTGGGCTGGCACCAAATATCCATAAGATTGGCCTCAGTACCCTCCCTGTGAAAGAGACGCCAACCAGATGTATCCATGGCTAAGCCGTCGGTCACCGCCTCACGGGTGAACAGCAAGCAAGTCTATGCATCTTCCCCAACTTCCAATGTGGCATCCTTTGTTTCCATATAAAATGCAACTTACAAAAACTGACGCAGGTCAATAGCTGAATCTTTTAAGCAGCATGCTCGAAAAGAAAGCTCGCTGCAAGCGTTTGTGCAGTTTCGCATTTGTGACAGAATTCCGTATCAATTTGTTCCAACTATTTTAGGTCGAAAGAGAAACGTCGCCAACAACAGGGGAATGAAGCAACACAACAGCGCAGAACAAATATTCATGATGCTGATTAATGTCAGTAGCATGGCACGGGCCTTTGCCGCGTTCTCACATTTTTGCAAGCCAAAAACCAACCATTTCACATAAAAGAGCAGAAAATGACAAAAGAAAATGTATGAAAACTGCGCCCACTTGGATTTATATGGATGCAGTCAACGAAGAAGACATGTTCGTGCAAATCCAAACAGTGCAACTTTTCTACAAAGCAGCTCCAACTAGCCCAATCACAAGAACTTCTTGCCAAAAGATATGTTCAGCTGTGAAAACCATGCAAAACTAGCCACCGCAGTTAAAAATGCATCCTTTTTAGTAGCCACATGACTACAGGTTGACTGCTGCTAAAGTCGTGCATGTCTTCTGGAAATATGTGTAAATAAAGTCAGTTCCTGAAATATTATCCCTATGCACTTCGTACAACATAGTCTCCTCCACGCAGGTTGTGTGTGTCAAAATGCTCTTCTATACCAGCAAATTTACTACCCGTGATGTGCCGAGTATATGAGCTAAGTTTGTTCGATTAATTTGGCTGTTTTATTTCCGCATTGAAAACACGTGACTGCTCCTTGTGTCTTAAAAAATATCTCAGCATGCAGCGGCCCTCGACATGCAATACGTAATCAATGCACATACCTAAAACTGCTGTCAAGAGCAAACTATTCCTGATCACTGAATCATATTTATGAGGCTCCAGTCACATTCAGCGTCCTAATCTGTCACTTTCCCACATTTGTTCTTTTAATAATTAATTTCTATGGCAATAAGAAAACAGGCAACGTTTGTCGCTTTCTCTGGCGAGTCTGAAGCTTGTATTTATTTTTCTGTAAGTTGGTAAATATCTTATGATCGGGTGAGGATGCCTTCAGTACTGAGGCGACACTGATATCGAGATACCTTAGACGCATGACAATGCTCTTTTGACAGATGTAGTGAGTTTATTGCGCAGCCTATACTTGAAAATGTTGACAGCTGTCAAACCGAGGGTTTCAGTTGCAGTCTGGTCTCATCATCAATTGCATCATGTCACAAATGCTGCATTCAACTCCTCGGCACAAAATATAATATGCCTGCTTCGATGCTACATGCACTACTGCGTGACTGTTTCACAGAGTGAAAGTAATATGGTCTGATAATTTAAAGGGAACCATCGGGTTTCTAACACTTTTGTGATGGACAAAAAAAGAAAGTTCTGGTGCAAAATTGTCTCACCCGAGATTATTTCTCTCACGGCAGCCTGTCAAAAGCACGACTAAATCGCACAAAACATTCAAGGCACAGAAAACCTCTTTTTTTGTTCTTTTTGCTTTCAGGCTGCACAAAGCACCGCCTTTAACCTGCGCTATCTAATTTAATCTGACACTGCCAAGCGTCAAGGACACATAAATGTACACTAACTCACTGTGTGTATGGTCCATTACTCCAAACTAGCGTTACCCCGAGGTTTACATTACACGTTCCACCACGACAAACGCTACATGGCAGATTAACCTCTGCACAAGATATGAAGCTCACGTAGTGAATACATCCGGAGATGTGCACAGCATCGATTGCCGAATACACATACAAACACAGAGAGAAGAACATTGTAAACTATGGGCGTAGGGAGTTTCATTATCTGTGCTGATTCAACAAATAAAGGAAGAGGCCAAGTGTCTACTTTTAGTTCCAGAGATGGTCAACAGACTGACAAAGAGATGAGGCAAATGAATGCAAGAAAATGCACAGCCCCTTCAGGCTCAGTGAAAAGGAACTCTCAGTAACTCTAATGGCAGCCCAGCGCGCAGCCTTGATAGTATCGCCGGTAGCACAGGGCACTGACATTCAGTCGACATATGGGGAAAACACAACCACATGCAAGCTTGTCTTCTATCTCGCAAGTGGCTGTTGCTGGACCCCAACAGTAGCTCATTTCTCACTTGTTCGATATGGTCTTTCACCATAAACAACAGAAGAGGACACCACTAAAGCATGCCATGATGCAGGGGTTTCCCAAGGAATTGAAATAATGGGGCGGGGGGGGCCTAAATTCTTATGGGCAGATGGGTGTTAAAAGGAGAATAATGCCGTAATTTTTTCATTTTTTTTTATTCTGCAGTTTCTTCCACTACAAGCCAGCTATGGACAATACATCCCTTGAAGTAAATGTACTTCTTCCGGGACTATTAATCAAAATTCTCTGTCATGTGTAAAAAAAGTACTAATTAAGGGGGCACATTCAGAAAAATGAGTTGGTGTGTACTCCTTCCCCGCCCACCCTTACCCAGGGAGTGGGTAGGGAAATAACTACTGTGATGACATTACGAAAAGAAAGGTGTGCAGAGTATTCACCTGCACTCAACTCTAAAGCTGTTAAGTCACACATTAGGAAAAAAAGCCCACACGGGTAACCGCAGGAAGGATTAAGGCAATATAACACCATTGTTAAACCACACTTTAGCCACCCCACCGATATTCCTGCTCAACACCCAAAATTACATCGAAAACACCCCAGCGTCAGGCATGTAGCCCGACACGGCAAAGCTTAACAATCACCTTCAATATGGATCGGTTGCATCATGCTCATGCTGGATCGAAAGCGAACACTGCATGCTTGGCTCCCCTTACATGCTTGTGTTTTCTGTTAACGTGAGCCTATCGCATTTATGGCTGCGACTGAATTTCAAGCAAAACTTAAGATCCACTTCAACTCCAGCTAGCTCTCAGTTCAAGACCAAGAGAGCCCAAGGCTGTTTCAACCTGAAGTTTTGACAGGTTCTCCTCATTGGTTCAATTCGAAGTGGTGTAGAATTCAATCCAAGAGCCAGTGATTTTCCTCCTGACCAGCCAAACTAATGCCATTTAATTGGCAGTGACATCGACTGCTAAGTGACCCAGACCAAGGGATCAGGTTTGCAATGGAATTGTAAAGCAGCGTCCAAAAATGAAAAGACCAAAACAGCCCCGAGGCCAGATAAAGAGACTAGCAGAGGCGTGAAGCTCACGAACCGATGGGTCTGGTAAAGCGTGTAGACATTTGAACGTGACGTTGGGTCATGATCGTGCCATTCACTTCATGACTACAGAAATGAAGAGAAACTAGAAGAATACAAAGACGGGCGAGTTCATACAATAGACCCTGCAGTAAAACAATCTGCACACATCCACGATTGATACCAGACACAAATGAATGCTCAAACCAGCAGCAGCCAGCTAGCGGGACAATACGACACTCACAACCGCTTCGTGTCCCAAAGCGCACACTCCCACACACCACTGGCTTGTAATGTGGCGGAGTACCCGACTAAAAGGAAAGCAGTACGACATTCGACATGTTCCTCAAGTGGCGTTGGTTGTACAACGCCACAAGGTTCCACTATGACCGCAGCGCTGGAGATAATCTGGATTTCTCTTCATTTGTGCAGTATTTACCTAACTGCAGCTCCGCCGAGCGCTCATCAAGCGGCATGAATAGGATGAATATCAGTATCATCAATGGGTGTCAATCGATTACAGCGCCATATGGCTATATCGCAGATGCTTAGTTATGAACTAGTGGACTGTATATCTCTCATGTCCAATCATTCCCATTTTTGTAGCAATGCCAGCTACTTTACTGAGCGCTTAATTTTTTTTCGACCGAATTTCGGAGAACCATGCCCTCACAACCTACCAAAAAAAGGCCTCCCATATCCATAAGTACTTCGAACTGACGTTCCACAGGCAGTGACATCTATCCCATACCTGCGTTCACGTTTGTACTTGTGCAGTGAACATTAACCAGAGAACGAAATTAAGTGCACGATAAGTTCTCAAAATGCAAAGGCGCGCTGCACGCCGGATGCCGCACTGCTGTCCTCGATTCCCATTCGGGCACTTGCGTTGCCGAAAAGACCAAAACTACCCGCTACTGGTTCTTCTTGTCGCCGACCAGTAGACCGTGCGGCTCCGGCTGAGGACTACCAAACGCAGCCGGTTCCTGCACCCGCGGCGGCTCGGGCACGTAGCTCTCGGTGAGCAAAGTCAGCGCCGAACCGGACTCCTTGGGCTCGGCGGAGAAGATGGAGTCGGTGGACGTTTCCTCCGTCTCCGTGCCGACCTGCTGCTGGTCGTGGTCCTCTCCGCCCTGGTCGTGCTTCTGGTCGGCGGGCGGCCTGTCCTGCTTCCGCAGGCCGTCCTTGGCCAGGGGGCTACCCTCCTCGTTCGGCGGCGTGGCCGTGGCCGACACGGTCGAGCGTGGTACGACGTGCGACGAAGGCGGCAACACCTTTGGCAGCACGTACATAGCCAGCAGGCACACCACGTGGCCCACGAACCAGAAGTGTCTGCATGTGAGGCAGGGATTAACGTAGTGCGTCCGAGTTTTGCAGCATATATACTCGACGCAGATAGCTAAACAACTGGCTCGTACACTGAATTCCACCGAGCGGCAACTTGTCAGCAAGCATGCATAGCACAGGCTGAAAGCTGGATAATGGGGCGACAGGACAGGAGTCGTCCCGCCATTGTGTTAAGCTGCACTCAGTTTTCCTAGTAAACTATATGCAACCTTTGTCAAAAGTAAAGAGCTTAAGCAGTTTGCACGGTGCTATAAAACGCTGGTGATGCATAACGAACACCATGATACAGATCAGAAGCAACTCTTGGGCTGTCCACTTTTGACAAAGACTGCACGCACGGTTTAACCAAAGAATCTTCATTGTTACGAGAGCCTGAAGTACGCTGTGAAAAATAAGCACCTTGAGTGCATGAAGCCTGCAGCCGCGTATCACCATTACAGACTAAAGCTAATACACACACAGAACAGTTGGGTCCTAAACCATGTTGCTTCACCCAGCTCTGACCATGTTAAGCTTTGGCACATGTGCGGTTGAAGTGATGGACGAAGCTGTTCCAATACGGTGGTTTTTTCGCGTTGAACCTGGTCATACTTTCTGAGGGCCTGCAGAATATTCCTTTCGTTTTGACATTCAACCGCATTTCTAGCGTTTGAAGATACGAAAGCCATAAAGAGCTGAAATGTACATAACATAATTGTCTCCTCGACAAAATATACTGCTGATAGTTTCATCTTCGCATGCACAGCGCGACTCAGAAGCGGGTGCACGAACCAGAACTTGACAATACGCATTAATTGAAATCGCACACAGCAATGTATGTATACAGGCTCAGAATACCGCTACCTAGCCGTGGATATATGGGTCAAGGTTCAGCAAATTCACGGAAGGTAGCGGAAGTGCCAATTAATCATCAGAATGCGCAGAACAAACCAAAATTCAGCAACAGTACACTGAGAAACAAAAGGGGAGAACGAGGCCTAATGCAAGGATATAAGAACAATATCCCTTGGACCCATAATGTGAACACCACCGCCAACTCTGCTAACCATTTTTTAGACTTTTCGCGCAGAAATGTGGTACTGGCCCCCGCTACTGTCAAATCGGTAGCCTACAAGACTCATCCGCTCTGAACCAGAATATATGCTAGAGCTGTTTTTGACCCCCCTGCACTAACCTAATCACAACTGTCGAATCCCCTCTGAACTCCCTGCTATGCTTATCCTGTCCAATTACTGTTACAGCAGCAGCATTACAGCACTAAAAACACAGCTTGCAACCCATCCTCTCTTCCCGTCGAAAAACAGCCAGGCTCTGTCATTTTCTTTGGTTTATCATTCACTGCCTCCATTCACAAAAAAAATCTCATCGATCACCTCATCGCTTTTCCCAAAATACTCAACCCCCCAAGCGCACAGACGACATGTCATTTTGTCCACAGCGCCAGCGACTGGAATAGCCTGTCAACACTGCCACCATCAGTGACATCCCTCGCTTCAGGTCTGCACTTGAAAAACCCTATCGCCCGTCTTCCCACATAGCAACTACTCAGCTGCGTTTATGGCTACCCCTTATGTAACGTCATGGCCAGGGACCTTTGCGGTATTGTAAATAAATAAATAAATAAATAAATAAATAAATAAATAAATAAATAAATAAATAAAACGCGTAGCAACAGCGGTGAGAGGTAATCAGAAAAGGCCTTCTTCCTGCAGTGGACATGGTGTGGATGTTTATGATCAATGTAAAGTGCTGAGCACAGTGCAGAGGCTTCAGATTCACCTGTACCACATGGATAAAGAGAACTAGGCATTTGCTCACGAAAGTAGAGGTCCGGTGTGGATTTCATTATTCTCTCGACTTAAATTCACTGAATTCGACCATTGTCATATTCACCCACCGCCAGCTCCACGCGCCTATAAGCCCCACCTCGATGGGCACTTCCGAGGCGTACGGGTGGAGCGCCTACGCGCACGGGCGTACGCTGGAGCCTGTCTGCGCATGCGCGAGCGGGGCGCAGATATCTGTGCATGTCCGGTTTACAACAATCGGAGGACCGCGGGGCTCTCGGGGACTCTTTCTCTTCGTGGCTTGAAGCTCTTTCAGATTCCCCCAAATGTTCTTGGAATCCTTGCAGCTCCCCAACCATCTTCTGTTCACGGCTTGACATTCATTCAGTCGGCTCGCGAGAGGGAGGGAGCCAGCACCAGGAGCATGGAGGTGCACGCCACTTTTCGACGCCCGTCGCGGCGCGTGCTGGGCGCGCAGGCGCTTCGCGTGTACGCCTCGGAAGTGTCCATCGAGGTGGGGCTTATGAAGGGAAACGCGTACTATGTCCATCGCGCAGTCTGCATACCGCACTTACCGGTAGACCTTGATGCTGGACTGGAAGTCGAGAAGCAGGAAAGGGAACACCATGTAAGCGACAGAAACACGCGTCGCCAGACACGTGAGGAGGTCGTACACCTTGCGGGACCGACGACTGCCTTGGAAGAAGGGCCGCACACTACGGCGGACCTGCAAAAGCGTCGGCGTCGTAAGATGCGCACAAGCGGATACGCGTTCGCGCTAATGAAGGCAATTTGCAATTTTCAAAGACATCGATAAGTTAGGCTTGTCAATATCCTTTCATGTTGCCTGCGCGCAGTTCGAGTGTTCTGTCGGCCGCGTGCAACTACCCACATGTTGTGGACAACAGCGTAGCCGAAAGACAAGTAAGGAAGGGCACACGGTATGCTGCCGACTGTGGTCTCCAATGTGCTCCCGCCAAATCAGAGCTTCTACACGTCAGGACAAACCACAAGGACAACACGTCTCTACACATATCTCTGTCGGGCGGTCCCATCAGAGAAGTGGCAGAGCTCCGGATCCTGGGTCTGTTCATCAATAACAAACTTAGGCCGCACTCTACTATAGCGAAACTCAAGAGCATAGGTGAACAGGTAGGGCGCATGATCAACCGTGTTTCCAACAAGCGGGGTGGTCTGCGGGGCAGGGACGCGCTACGGCTCGCCTATGCCTTCGTGACCAGCCGGATTCTCTACGCCATGCCGTACCTACGCACCACCAAACAACAAGACGAGCGCATTGACGCCATCATCAGAAAGGCAACAAAGCGAGCACTAGACCTCCCGGTGGCTACCTCCAACGCCAAACTGAAGGCGTTGGGAGTGGTAAACTCCTATCAGGAGTTGCGGGAGGCCCACCTCGTGAACCAATATACGCGGCTATCGCAGACGGTGCCTGGGCGCCGCCTGCTAAACCGCTTACACATCCAACACACATGCATACCAGAGGGGACGGAGAACATCCCGGTGCTGTGGCGCCACATGCTCTTGGTCGCTCCGCTCCCGCGTAACATGGACATGGCTTCACATGAAGGCAGACGACAAGCGCGGGTTCGCACGCTTGAGAGGCAATATGGCTATAAAGAGGGCGTCTATTACGTGGACATCACAGGGCCGTCGCCCGCGGGATTCTTCACGGCTGCCGTAGTCCACCGGGAAATGAATGTCGATGGGCTATCTTTTCGGGCCCCAAATTCAACACGAGCGGAGGAAGTCGCAATAGCTCTCGCTGCCGCCGATCCAAACTCGAAAACGGTTATCACAGACTCTCGCCGGGCCTGTGAACATTATCTTGCAGGCGAAATATCACCTCTTGCCTCGCAAATTCTAAGACGCGCTCTCGCCGATCCAACTCGCACAAAAGTGATCTGGGCTCCTGGCCACCAGGGTCTACGAGGCAATGAGGCCGCTGATGCGGCCGCCCGAGCGCTCACACACCGGGCTCCTCATCCTAGCTCTCATGGCTCAGAAGCTCATAAACCGCTTCTGCGGTTCCGCGAAATCCTAATTTATTATTGCGACAGCCACCGTCTCTACCCGGCACCTGCCAAGGGGCTGAGTAAGGCGGAGAAGCGAACTCTGCGGCGCCTGCAGACAGGAACCCTTCTCTGTCCTGCAATAGCAAAACACTTCGATCCGAACACAGATGGGCGCTGCCCGCACTGTGGAGAGATCTGCGATATCTTTCACATGGTGTGGGCATGTACTCAGAATCCTCACCTTCCCCTCTCCCCCACCCGAGAGGCATGGGAGACTGCCCTCCTCAACTGCTCCACACTGGAGTCCCAAAGGGCTCTGGTCAAGCGGGCGCGAGACGGGGCCTCGTCGTGCGGTGTCCCGGACTAAGGATACCGACCATGCAGCAGGGGTTTTTTTTTACCCTCATGCTCTCTTTGATTAAAGTTTTTCACCACCACCACCATGAGGGGGATACCGAGTTTCGCAGTTTACAATCCCCGCGAAACTTCTACAGGCCCAGCAACAAGACAGCGCTCATTCTAATTTTGACGCCGAACTCGCCGACGGAAGACTCGGGCGACCACGCCATCTAGGCAGCCAGATGCACATGAGAATTACTGCAGCCAACTTTGGTTCTTAAAGGGACATAGGCGCTGTTCCACGGTTGATCTCCATCTAAATGAAATCGCAGGCCAGGTAATGAACCACATTGTGCGATTGATAAATTGGTTTTTGAGGAAAGGAAATGGCGCAGTATCTGTCTCACATATCACGGTGGACACCTGAACCACGCCGTAAGGGAAGGGAGGAAGGTGGGAGTGAAAGAAGAAAGAGGTGCCGTAGTGGAGATGTGTGTGTGTGTGTGTGTGTGTGTGTGTGTGTGTGTGTGTGTGTGTGTGTGTGTGTGTGTGTGTGTGTGTGTGTGTGTGTGTGTGTGTGTGTGTGTGTGTGTGTGTGTGTGTGTGTGTGTGTGTGTGTGTGTGTGTGTGTGTGTGTGTGTGTGTGTGTGTGTGTGTGTGTGTGTGTGTGTGTGTGTGTGTGTGTGTGTGTGTGTGTGTGTGTGTGTGTGTGTGTGTGTGTGTGTGTGTGTGTGTGTGTGTGTGTGTGTGTGTGTGTGTGTGTGTGTGTGTGTGTGTGTGTGTGTGTGTGTGTGTGTGTGTGTGTGTGTGTGTGTGTGTGTGTGTGTGTGTGTGTGTGTGTGTGTGTGTGTGTGTGTGTGTGTGTGTGTGTGTGTGTGTGTGTGTGTGTGTGTGTGTGTGTGTGTGTGTGTGTGTGTGTGTGTGTGTGTGTGTGTGTGTGTGTGTGTGTGTGTGTGTGTGTGTGTGTGTGTGTGTGTGTGTGTGTGTGTGTGTGTGTGTGTGTGTGTGTGTGTGTGTGTGTGTGTGTGTGTGTGTGTGTGTGTGTGTGTGTGTGTGTGTGTGTGTGTGTGTGTGTGTGTGTGTGTGTGTGTGTGTGTGTGTGTGTGTGTGTGTGTGTGTGTGTGTGTGTGTGTGTGTGTGTGTGTGTGTGTGTGTGTGTGTGTGTGTGTGTGTGTGTGTGCGCGCGCGCGTGTGTGCGTGTGTGTGTGTGTGTGTGGAAAACTTTACAATTCTTACATAATAGGGAGGAAGTTTGAGGTATCCCAGAAAGGGCCACCTCTCCCAACTAAAGGTGCGCTCCTCAGTACAGGAGCCCATTGGCGACCGCTGCGGCTCGGGCGCGCTCGCCCGGGGCCTCCTGGCTCACCAGGTCGGAGCAGCCGAGCAGGGCTGCCTCCCAGTCCTCCCGGGTGGGGTTGGGTTTTGGGGCGAGGTTCGAGGTTGACTGACACGCCCATACCATGTGGAAGATGTCCGAAGACTCCTCTCCGGAATAATTTCGACCACCTGGGGATCGTTAACGTGCACTGACATCGCACAGCACACAGGCGCTTTTTTGCGTGCGTTCCGCCTCCATCGAAACGCGGCCGCCGCGGCCGGGTTCGAACCCGGGTACTTCGGCTCGGTAGGCAAGCGCCTCAACCACTGAGCCATCGCGACAGGTCACCTTGTGCGAGCCAGTGCGAGCCAAAAACAAAAAAGGATGCCAGGACCACGAAGCAACCTCGCCTGGGACTGACCCGTGTTCCACAGACCGGAGGGTTCTAACTAGCCCAGTAATTTTTTTTTTCTGCTGTACTCCAATTCCTTCACAGAAATAATGTTTTCTTTTCGCACTAAAGGTAGCGCGGCAAGCATTACGGGCAGCGTTTCTCTGTATCATAGATGAAATGGAAGGGTGGCGATGTTCTTCCATGGGGAAAACCCCGGTGCTTCTCTAGCGTTTTCACCATGGAAGAACATCGTAACACTTCCATTTCATCCATGATACAGGGAAACGCTGCCCGTAATGCTTGACGCGCTACCTGCACAACACCCGACTGAATCCTAGAAAGCTGTTTTCCAGTTAATCAGCGCCCCGGCTGAAACTGCGTTGGACGACAGGCTACGCGACTCGACCGGCTGTAACAAGGCCGAGATCCAATTCATTTCGGCTGCAGCTAATACTTTGAACTGTTAGGTACTCTATAAATCAGGCCAGCCTCTCACCCTTTCCTCCAACTATTCTCCTCTGCGCCATATTCCTTTCCCGTCCACCAAAGCAAGTGTAAAATCAACAAAGTGGACAATTAGTGCTTTCTCACTCACTCGAGGAATAGAAGTGAACTCTTGCTCGTCGAACGATGCGAACATGGGCCGGCCGTCCACGCGCCTCAACGCTACATCGCTCGTTCGCATAAAGCGGTGTAACTCCACACATACCTCCTCAACCAAAGCTGAGGACAGAAGAAATGGGACTAACCGCAGCAGCTAGTCCTCGCGACGAGCGGTAGTCTGCAGGGAGACTATAGCCATGGTTAATAATCGCTTTCCACTTGGTCTCGGAGAGTAGTGTCGCTTTCCCAGGGACCACTAGTGGTAGCAGTGTGGTTGGTCCCCAAGAAAACAAACTGCCACTCAGTTCATTTCCGTTCTAACTGCAGTAGCACGCGGAGCTGCAGTGCGATTTCGAAAAACGCCTCCAGCTGGCTACAAGGCGACCACCGCTGAAAGGAAATTCATGTCGCTAACCTGACGCAACGTTATATGTCACCACATCGCCAGCCTGCTGAGAGGAGCGAAACCTCGAATGAGAACAGCAGAGAACCCAGCGAACAAACCCTCGACAGCAAGGCTGCACAAAACATCACCGTCAGCCAACCAGCATGGTTTGCCAGGAGTCGAGGTTTGGTTTTTAACGCCAGAACGTTACTGTAGTGAGAAGGATGAAGCGTTGTAGGCGCGATGCACGCGAAATGAGGAACGAACGAGGATAAAGAATACAGAACCGCTTGAATAAGCTCGATTGCTGAGTCTGCTATTTTCTTGAGTCCTAGTTACGATACAACAGTTAGTATCCCCATGACGGGAAAAACTGTAGCCGGAGCAACCGGCCGCTCCGGCAACGTGGGTGGGCCATCTAGATCACGTGACCTCATGGCATCAACGTCACAACCTGCCCACCGGATTGTGAGCAAACTGACCACCGTGGCTGATGGCAGTTAAATTAATAATCGGTTACGAGATGTTAACCTGCCCACCGGATTGTGAGCAAACTGACCACCGTGGCTGATGGCAGTTAAATTAATAATCGGTTACGAGATGTTAACCTGCCCACCGGATTGTGAGCAAACTGACCACCGTGGCTGATGGCAGTTAAATTAATAATCGGTTACGAGATGTTAACCTGCCCACCGGATTGTGAGCAAACTGACCACCGTGGCTGATGGCAGTTAAATTAATAATCGGTTACGAGATGTTAACCTGCCCACCGGATTGTGAGCAAACTGACCACCGTGGCTGATGGCAGTTAAATTAATAATCGGTTACGAGATGTTAACCTGCCCACCGGATTGTGAGCAAACTGACCACCGTGGCTGATGGCAGTTAAATTAATAATCGGTTACGAGATGTTAACCTGCCCACCGGATTGTGAGCAAACTGACCACCGTGGCTGATGGCAGTTAAATTAATAATCGGTTACGAGATGTTAACCTGCCCACCGTATTGTGAGCAAACTGACCACCGTGGCTGATGGCAGTTAAATTAATAATCGGTTACGAGATGTTAACCTGCCCACCGGATTGTGAGCAAACTGACCACCGTGGCTGATGGCAGTTAAATTAATAATCGGTTACGAGATGTTAACCTGCCCACCGGATTGTGAGCAAACTGGCCACCGTGGCTGATGGCAGTTAAATTAATAATCGGTTACGAGATGTTAACCTGCCCACCGGATTGTGAGCAAACTGACCACCGTGGCTGATGGCAGTTAAATTAATAATCGGTTACGAGATGTTAACCTGCCCACCGGATTGTGAGCAAACTGACCACCGTGGCTGATGGCAGTTAAATTAATAATCGGTTACGAGATGTTAACCTGCCCACCGGATTGTGAGCAAACTGACCACCGTGGCTGATGGCAGTTAAATTAATAATCGGTTACGAGATGTTAACCTGCCCACCGGATTGTGAGCAAACTGACCACCGTGGCTGATGGCAGTTAAATTAATAATCGGTTACGAGATGTTAACCTGCCCACCGGATTGTGAGCAAACTGACCACCGTGGCTGATGGCAGTTAAATTAATAATCGGTTACGAGATGTTAACCTGCCCACCGGATTGTGAGCAAACTGACCACCGTGGCTGATGGCAGTTAAATTAATAATCGGTTACGAGATGTTAACCTGCCCACCGGATTGTGAGCAAACTGACCACCGTGGCTGATGGCAGTTAAATTAATAATCGGTTACGAGATGTTAACCTGCCCACCGGATTGTGAGCAAACTGACCACCGTGGCTGATGGCAGTTAAATTAATAATCGGTTACGAGATGTTAACCTGCCCACCGGATTGTGAGCAAACTGACCACCGTGGCTGATGGCAGTTAAATTAATAATCGGTTACGAGATGTTAACCTGCCCACCGGATTGTGAGCAAACTGACCACCGTGGCTGATGGCAGTTAAATTAATAATCGGTTACGAGATGTTAACCTGCCCACCGGATTGTGAGCAAACTGACCACCGTGGCTGATGGCAGTTAAATTAATAATCGGTTACGAGATGTTAACCTGCCCACCGGATTGTGAGCAAACTGACCACCGTGGCTGATGGCAGTTAAATTAATAATCGGTTACGAGATGTTAACCTGCCCACCGGATTGTGAGCAAACTGACCACCGTGGCTGATGGCAGTTAAATTAATAATCGGTTACGAGATGTTAACCTGCCCACCGGATTGTGAGCAAACTGGCCACCGTGGCAGATTGCAGTTAAATTAATAATCGGTTACGAGATGTTAACCTGCCCACCGGATTGTGAGCAAACTGACCACCGTGGCTGATGGCAGTTAAATTAATAATCGGTTACGAGATGTTAACCTGCCCACCGGATTGTGAGCAAACTGACCACCGTGGCTGATGGCAGTTAAATTAATAATCGGTTACGAGATGTTAACCTGCCCACCGGATTGTGAGCAAACTGACCACCGTGGCTGATGGCAGTTAAATTAATAATCGGTTACGAGATGTTAACCTGCCCACCGGATTGTGAGCAAACTGGCCACCGTGGCTGATGGCAGTTAAATTAATAATCGGTTACGAGATGTTAACCTGCCCACCGGATTGTGAGCAAACTGACCACCGTGGCTGATGGCAGTTAAATTAATAATCGGTTACGAGATGTTAACCTGCCCACCGGATTGTGAGCAAACTGGCCACCGTGGCAGATTGCAGTTAAATTAATAATCGGTTACGAGATGTTAACCTGCCCACCGGATTGTGAGCAAACTGCCCACCGTGGCTGATGGCAGTTAAATTAATAATCGGTTACGAGATGTTGCTCGGGAAGAGCAACTCGGGTCTCACAAACCCTACCGGTGGCAGCGCCTGCCATCGCAGGGCAGTGGCGCATCGCTTAAACGCTGCACCACTGCGCAAAGGGTGATATGAGGCCTACCAGCTATCAACGAATGTAAAGTCGAGAACTACCAATTACGCACATATGGGCATTAACACATTACCTCTATCGCGTTCATAGAGTTTCTTACTACTACCTAGAGGGAAAGCTGGCGGCGCTGCACTTCAGCCAACATGGACGCTCAAAGCATCATGGGGCGGTGAGCTACTTGTTGCGGCACAGTCGTAGTTTTTCGGGAACACAGAGTGGCAGTACTAAGGCGTTTCATTCCGAAAACGTAGTTCGTGTGTGCGCAGACGACTTTCGCGCGAACGCAGTGTGCAAAAGCCATAGTAGTGAAGACGCGACGACACACGACGCCAATAAAAGGTTTTACTCTTCCGAAATGCCATTAAAAAACCTCTTAAAGTATCTAAACAACAACATTTTTTTTGAAAACATATTTACTTTTAAAAGTGCGCCTGTTAATTACGAAATATTAGTTTTTTTAGTGTTCATCACTTGGCCAATAGGAAAGCTAGTCATGTCTTATTTTAGGCAAACTTTGCACTTAAATGCTTTTCTGCTCGTTTGTTGCAATCATTAGACAAGATATTGAATGTTAGGACGTTTGTAGCTATCAAACAGCTTTATTTTTTTAATAATTTTTGGCCAAAAGTTACAGTTCCGCAACAAGTAGCTCACCGCCCCATGATGCTTTGAGCGCCCATGGTGGCTGAGGTGGTCACGTGGGGTCTCCACGCAAACTCCCATAGACGGCTTGCCAGCTTTCCCTCTAGGTATTAGTAAGAAACTCTATGATCGCGTTATACCCTTAAGGCAGAGCTTAAGTGTCCCCTCCAGTTTTTTTTTTCTTTTTTTCTAAATCCGCGTCTATCGGGCGCCTAATTAGGGTAACTGCTTTCTTCCGTCCGCATATAGGTTGCAAGGAATTCTTGACGCGGAGTCCCGTGATCCGCCGCCCGCGAATCAAACCGGTGATTTCGGTCTGTAACGCGGATACCCCTCACGAGCATAGCATGTCATAATTAAAATATCGAGCGCATATGCGCACGTACTCGAGTAACAGGGACGTTCTTAAGGCATGAAAACCCCGAACATCCTAATAACACAAACCACAGCACACGAACTGCGCCAGTGGCCAGCAAATGATGCCACCAAAACAAACAGTGGCGCTGGCGGAAAACTAATGTCGGTGCACACTCCTATAGAGGATAAGTCGTTTTCAGTCGTGGTGCCTTATTGCGCCACATCCTGGTGTGTTCTTCGCAGCACTCTAATGGTTCGGACGTTCCAGTGGCTCAGGTGTTCCGGCACGGACAGTTGCGCG